>NC_045956.1:82424227-82724227 GCF_010909765.2 Amblyraja radiata
TAAGTCTCATCAGTAAATTTGAATACGCTGAGTGATTATATCATCTGTGCTGTTTCTAAAAGTTATCAGTGGGTAGTTTCCCAACATAAATTGTTTGGGATACATTCATTGTATCTCCTCTAAATTAATGATTTGCCCACTTCCACTAATCTCTATCACCTTCTGCTCACACCATTTCATTTTCCACTCAAACTTTTGCCGTTAATCCAGCCTATTGATCATTAGTTTGCAATTTTATGTGAGGAACATTAAATTAAATGAGGGGTGATCTTATAGTGGCATCCAAAATCATGAGAGGAATAGATCGGGTAGACGCACAGAGTCCTTGCCCAGAGTAGGGGAACCAAGAACCAGAAAACATAGGTTTAAGGTAAGGGGGGAAAGATTTAATAGGAACCTGAGAGGTAACCTCTTCTCACAAGGGGTGGTGGGTGTATTGAACAAGCTGCCGGAGGAGCTAGTTGTGGCAGGTACTATCGTAATGTTTAAGAATCATTTAGACAGGTACATGGATAAGACAGGTTTAGTGGGATATGGGTCAAACGCAGACAGGTGGGACGAGTGTAGATGGGACATGTTGGCCGGTGTGGGCAAGTTGGGCTGAAGTACCTGTTTCCACATTCTATGGTTCTATAACTTAGTCAAGTATGTCCTAGCATTTAATATAAAAGACTGCATTAGACATGCTGATGAGATGTCCTCAACCTGAAACATTAAATATTTTTCTCTCTCCATTGATGCTGCTTGACCTGCACTGGATGTATACATTTAAGATTTCCAGAATCTGCAACATTTTGATTTTAGACAAATCTTTGCCCCATCCTCTACTTTAATTAGATCTTCAAAACATTAATTTAGGTTTGTCAAGTATATACAGCCTTCAATTCTATCTTGATACTCAAATTCAAGGTACATTTAGTGTCACATACAGCAATTGGTACAGTGAGATTTGAGTTACCATACAGCTATACGAATAAAATGAACACAACACATGATAGAGTTTAATATGAACATCCCCACACAGCGGTATCAACGTTTTCCACTGTGAGGGAAGGCAATAAAGTTCAGTCATCTTTTTCTTTGTTCACCCGTGGTCGGGGCCTTTGATCCCTCCGCAGTCGCCGCTACGATGACCCGATATTCAGGCCCTTTCGACGGGATGATCGGAACTCCGGCGTCGGAATGGAAGAAGATTCTCAGCAGCTTGGACTTACCGAATTGGCCGCTTCCTACCGGAGACCACGGCTCCCGAAGTCCACGGGACGAGCTGCGCGGAAATTCAACACGGGTGACGTTCGGCAAAAGATCCCAGGACTCCGCGATGTTAAAGTCAGCGCCGCCTGTGGCTAGAAGCTTTGTAGACCACAGCTCCATGGTGTTCAAGTCAGCAGGCCCAACACTCTGGAGCTTCAACACAGGCGATCCTCGGTAAGGCATCGCCTGCTCCGCGATGGAATTCAGTGCTGCGCCGCCGCTGAAGCTCCGGCAGGAAAGGCCGCACCAATCCAGTTGGTAGGCCGCGGGGGGGGGGGGGGGGGGGGGGCAAATATGCGATTCGGAGAAAAGACGCATCTCCGACCAGGTGTGACTGAGAAACGGTTTCCCCCTATTTTCCCCCACCCCCCCCACATAAAAATGACTAAGAAACCTTTAAATACTTTTAGACATACTAAAAATAACAAAAAAGGGTGAAAGGAGGAACGGCTGCTGGCGAGGCTGCCACACTTGATGGCGCCACCTGATGGATACTCACTGATGAACCAAAAACATTCAAGGTCTTTAGTCAGTTTCACTTGGTCTTTAATCTTAATCAAAAAGCAAAGTCATGGATTGATAGGTGTCATTGATAATTTGGTCCATTTTGCAACTTCATTTACAATTTTAGCATCTGCTCTTTCGTTTCCATATAAAAACTCATTGGTATACTGTTGCAAATAAAAGAAAGTTTCCTGTTATAGTGTATTCAATTGAGTGGTTCCAGATGGTGACGCTTTAGTTGCCAAATTCAGATTTTTCAGTTAACAGTGAAATTGGATGTTTGCTTGTTACCAGATTTACTTGGGGTGATGTAATCTTAACCTTCAGTAATGATATTAGCATTCAATTGTCCTTGAACATTTGTAACCAATTTTGTAAAACATTGCTTAGAACACTTCTATAATTTGTTAGATCGTGGAACATATGAAGAAATGTTTTTATTCACTGTGAAGTGGACAGATTTATCACATACAATTAGATCATAACACTATTATCATACCTTCCTTATTTGTAATGTGGAATAACCACAAATATGTGCTTAATAAATGTTATCCTATCTGTGTTTGCTGAATTATTATTGTTAGTTCAATCCTGGCTTCTGGTGTTGTCTGCAGCGAGTATGTGTGTGATCGTGTGGGTTTACTGTTTCTCCAGTTTCCCCCCATATCACCAAATTATGTGTAGTGGGTGGTTAATTGTTTAGGTTATATTGGCCCTGCTGTGTGGGTGATTGGGGATGGAATTGATAGAAATGTTTTATAAATGGGTGCTCAATGGTCAACACAGATTCAGTGATCTGAAGGGTCTGTTTCTGTGCAGTCTGGTTTTGTGAAGGAGAGATCCTGCCTGACAAATCTGCTGGATGGAGTTTTTTGAAGAAGTAAATAGCAGGACATACAAAGGAGAGTCCATAGATGTTGTTTGCTAGATTTTCAGAAAGCATTTGTTAAGGTGCCATATGTGAGGCTGCTGTGGAAGATGAGAGCCCATGGATTCAATGGGCAGATACTAGCATGGATGGCAGGTTGGCTGGATGGCAGAAGGCAAAGAGTGTTAATAAGGGTTTTTTTTCCGATTGGCTGCCAGTATCTAGTGGAGTTCTGCAGGGGTCAGTGCTAGGGGCGCTACTCTTCACGTTGTATGTTAATGATTTGGATGAGAGGATTGAAGCCTTTTGCAGTTTGCAGATGATACGAAAATAGATGGGCAGATTGCGTGGAGAAAGCAGGAACTCTTCAGAAGGACTTGGACAGGTTGGGAGAGTGGGAAGAGAAGTGGCAGATGGAATATAGTGTACCAAAGTGTGGAGTCATGCATTTTGATAGTAGGAAAAAATTAGACTATTTTCTAAATACGGAGAAAACCTAGAAATCGGAGGTGCAAAGGGACTTTGGAATGCTGGTGCAGGATTCCCAAAAAGTTAATTTGCAAGTCAAATCAGTAGTAAGGAAGGCAAACACAATGCTGGCATTTATTTAAAGAGGGCTGGAATACAATTACAGGGATGTAATGCTGAGTCTCTATAAGGCACTGGTCAGGCTGCATTTGGAGTATTGTGAGCGGCTTAGGGCACCATATCTGAGGAAGGATGTACTGGCTCTGGAGAGGGTTCAGGCTACGAATGATCCCAGGAAAGAGTGGGTATCATATGATGAGCGTTTGATGGCACTGGGCCTGTACTTGCTGGACGTTAGAAGGATGAGGGGCAAACCTCATTGAAACTTAACAAATAGTGAAAGGCTTGGACAGTGGATGTGGAGAGGATGTTTTCACTAGTGGGAGAGTCTAAGTCTGGAGATCATAGGCTCAGAATTAAAGGACATTCCTTTAGGAAGGAGATGAGGAGGAACTTCTTTAGTCAGAGGGTGGGAAATCTGTGGAATTCTTTGCCACAGAAGGCTGTGAAGGTCAAGTCAGTGGGTATTTTTAAGGCAGAGATAGATAGATTCTTGATTAGTATGGGTGTCAGGGATTATTAGGAAAAGGAAGAAGGATGGAGTTAGAAGGGAGAGAAAGCCATGTTTGAATGGTGTAGTAAACTTGATGGGGCCGAATGGCCTAATTCTGCTTCTATCACATGATATACTCCCAATGTTCATAAAATATGGTAAAGAGATTTTAGCACAGGTATGAGAGTATAATTTCAGACTTATTCAAGTCCTGTCAGCTTTTTGATGGATTGAAATGGGTCATTTGGCCCATCATCCATGCCAACCCATTCACACTAGTTCTATGTTATCCCACTTCCACATCACAGTGCACACTAGTGGAAATTTACAGAGGCCAATTAACCAACAAACCAGCATACATTTGGGATGTGGGGGGAAACTAGGAAACCCAGAGAAAACCCACACAGTCACAGGGAGACTTGCTAACTCCATACAGACAGCACCTGAGGTCAGGAATAGTTGTATATTAATTGTATATTGACTCGGGGCATAAATGTTATCAGAATACTTTTTTTTAGACAATCTATCCTATACAATAAAATATTGGAGGCATATGTCAGTAGAATATATTTGGACCAGGATGTGGGAAGCTTTAATGTATGCATAATTTTTTTCATTGGTTTGTTTGAAAGGTGGTTTTAATTAAGCCTTTGTGTTAGAATGAATACCATTTACCAAGATTGATTATTGTTTACTACAGTATTAATAACAGATGGATAGATGTGATTTATTTTAACATTGTTAATTTTTGTGTTATGGGTAGACCGCATCTCTCAGATTATATTCCAGTTAAGGTTTTTCACACAGAGAGTGATGAATCTCTGGAATTCTCTGCCACAGAAGGTAGTTGAGGCCAGTTCATTGGCTATATTTAAAAGGGAGTTAGATGTGGCCCTTGTGGCTAAAGGGATCAGGGGGTATGGAGAGAAGGCAGGTACAGGATACTGGGTACACAAAAATGCTGGAGAAACTCAGCGGGTGCAGCAGCATCTATGGAGCGAAGGAAATAGGCGACGTTTCGGGCCGAAACCCTTCTTCAGACAGGATACTGAGTTGGATGATCAGCCATGATCATATTGAATGGCGGTGCAGGCTCGAAGGGCTGAATAGCCTACTCCTGCACCTGTTTTCTATGTTTCTATGTTTCTAAGACCATAAAACATAGAAATAGAATTACGTCATTCGGCCCATAAAGTCTGCTCCCACATTCAATCATGGCTGATGTTTCTCCCTCTCAACCCCATTCTCCTTTTTCTCACCATAACCTTTGGTGCCCTTGTTAATCAAGAACCTGTCAATCTCTGCTTTTAAAATACCCAATGTCTTGGCCTCCACAGCCATTTGTGACAATGAATTCCACAGATTCATCACCCTCTGGCTAAATAAATTCCTCCTCATCTCCATTCTAAAGGTACATCCTGTTATTTTGAGGCTATGCCCTCTGGTTGTTGACTCTCCCATTATTGGAAACATCTTTTCCACATGTCCACTCTATCAGAGCCTTTCATTATTCAGTGGATTTTAATAAGATCCCCGCCTCATCCTTCTGAATTCCAGCGAGTACAGGCCTAGAGCCTTCAAATGCTCCTCATATATTAACCCAATCATTCCTGGTATCATTCTTGTAAACCTCCTCTGGACTCTCTCCAACACCAACACATCCTTCCTCAGATATGGGGCGCAAAACTGCTCACAACTGTCTTTCATGCAGTGGAATGGAATTTGTTGACTGTTTCCTTTGCTGATGTTGTGCAACAGTGGTTTTGTATTGCTAATGGAAACTATAGAAGTCATGATTTTTGAGGCAAAGTGAATAGTACAGATACTGGTTTTGACTGATATGCATAATTTTGCATTTAATCTTTTTTTGAACAAATAACATCAAAACTTTGCAAATGTAATAAGTGCATGGTATATTTCTATACAACGTAGAAGGAGGTCACTTGTCTATGGCAGCTCTCAGAGATATTTCATTTGCTCACTTTCTGTAACATATTCTCTCAAGTTTCCTCCCCCCTCCTCCCCGATGCTCTGGGATAGTTTAGCGTAGACAATTATCCTAACTGCTACAGTGGCGCAGCGGTAGAGTTGCTGCCTTACAGCTCCAGAAATCTGGGTTACATCCTGACTACGGGTGTTGTCTACTCAGAGTTTGTAGGTTCTCCCTGTGATCAGGTAAGTTTTCGGGTGCTCCACTTTCTTCCCACACTCCAAAGACGTACAGGTTTGTACATTAATTGGCTTTGGTAAAACTGTAAATTGTCCCTGGTGTGTAGGATAGTGCTAGTGTATGGGCTGATCGCTGGTTGGCATGGATTTGGTTGGCCAAAGGGCCCGTTTCTGTGTTGTAATCTCCAAATTCTCAACCTACAAATATTTGTAATGTGGAAAGAAGCCAGGATAAACTTGAAATCCGGCAATACTCAATCTATTCATTTTTTCCTTCAATGAAACAAGATGACCAATCACAGACTTCTAAACTAATATTATTCTATATTTCCAGGAAGGGTTCCCATCCACTGAGGAGGCATACAACTTCTTCACCTTCAATTTTGATCCTGAACCTGAAGATTCAAACGAAGGGTCAGAAGTGAGGAGTCACCCGCAAACACTTCATGACGTTGATCAGGGTGAAGAAGCGGCAGAGGAGGGTGGTGAAGAGTCCGCAGTCAGCAAAGATGAGGAAAAGGAGGAAGAAGGAAAGGTATAACATTGCTGAATTTCCAGGGAAATACAAGTTGCCTAGTGTTTCAGTAACCTACTGAAACAATTATTTTTCAATATTTTGGATCCAAAAGTGACATACCATAGAAGACAAAGTAAATTATATTTTGGCTCAAGGTCTGTGAGCAGTGGTGGACTGCAGGGATCTCTGCTGGGCCCTCTGATCTTTGTGATTTTTTGCACACAGTGTGGAAGTCTATCAAAGGATAGTGAGATATGGGTCAGTTACATATATGGGTGGAGAAATGATAGATGCGTGTAATCTGAGCAAGAGTCAGGCGTTGTACTTTGCGAGGTCGGCTATAAGAGTAAAATATACAATTAATGGCATGACAGTTTTAATAGTTCCCTAGTTCCTTGAAAGTGGTGATAGTAAAGGTTTATCGTATGCTTGCTTTTGTTGATTCGGCCATTGGGTATAAAAGTCAGGAAGTCATGTGCTATTACAAGAATTTGGGTTCTTTGTAGAGGGTGCAGAAGAGGTTTATGAAAATAGTGTCTGGATTAGAAGGCATCGACTATAAGGAAAGGTTAGGCAAACTTGGATTGTTTTCACTGGAGTATCAGAGGCTGAGGGAGACCAGATAGAATAGAAGTATATAAAATTATGAGAGGCATAGATAGGGGAGATAGCCAGAACCTTGTTCATGGGGTGGAATTGTTAAAGATTAGAGAGCAGAACTTTAAGGTCAAAGAGAGAAAGATTAAATGAGACGTGCTTGCAAGTTTTTGCTACACAGAAGGGTGAGTGCTTGGAACACGCTGCCAGGGATGGTGGTGGAAGCAGATACAATAGCTGCATTAAAGAGGTTTTTAGATAGACACATGCAGGGAATGCAAGCAGAGGAGATTAGTTTAATTTAGTATCATGTTTGTCTCGGACATTGTGGGTTGAGGGGCCTGTTCCTGTGCTGTATTGTTCTATGTATGTTTTCTGTTAACTTTCCTTGTTTCCAACATTTGCTGTCAAACTTCCTTTCAACAATTAACTAAATAAAAAATGAAACATAGCTACATTTTATTCTGGTCTAGTTATGCTTCGGTTTTTCAAGATTTTTGAAGGAGGAAAGAACTTAGAAAAATAGCAATGAGTGGTGTCATTTGTTAGTTGCCTTCATTATAGTACTGTTGCAATAAAGCATATCTAGATCACTATCTGAATAGGTCTTGCGAGAAACACATGAGATTGTGGATGTTGTGAGAGGATAAAAATCAGCTCAGCTTCGTGTCCTTGGCACTTTATCTTTGGATGATTTATGTTTGGCATGGATTCACTTGGCTGAAGGGCCTGTTTCTGTGCTGTATCACTCTGTGACTTATTCCCAGTAATCTGTGGCACTCAATCAGATCATGATATGGAACACTTTTCAAAGATTAAGCTGGTTTATAATGTGTAATGACTTATTTTTGTGATCCATTGGTGTGCTTTCGGACTAATGCAAAGTGAAAACACCTTTTCCAGGCAAATAGTGAGGAACAATGGATTTAACAAAGTCAACATCCAAATCTGTATGCTGCAGAAAGCAAAATTGATAGACAGCACCTGTAGTCGAGATCGAAACCGGTTCTCTGGCGCTGCAGGCCCTGTAAGACAGCAACTCTACCGCTGTCTCACCGTGCAGTTAATTGCTATATATGTTGAAAAGCAAAACACTGAAAGTGCTGAACATCAGAAATAAAGAGAGAAAACTTTGGATCTGCTCAGCGGGTCAGGCTTCTGAGGAGAAGAATTATTTATGTTCTTTATCGTACAGCCTGGAAACAGGCTTTCAGCACAACTCATCCTTGCTGAACAACTCTGTTTGCCATTCTTCGGCCCACTTGCCCAGCTGATCAAGATCCCACTGTAATTCTTGATAACCATCTTCACTGTCCCCCACCTATTTAAGTCTTCTGCAAACTTGCTTGTCATGCCTTTATATTGTTGATAAACAATATAAGCAATGGACCCAGCACCATCCCTGAGACACACCACTTGTCATAGGCTACCAGTCGGAAAAGCAACACACTCACTTCCTCCAGCCCTCTCTGTTTCCTACCATTAAGCTAATTCTGTATTCAATCCACAAGCTCTCCCTGGAATCCATGCGATCCTACCAGAGCAACCTACCATGCATAACTTTATCGAAAGCCTTGCTGAAGTTCATATAGATAATATCTGTGGCCCTGCTCTCATCAATTTTCTTGGTTACTTCTTCACAAAATTCAATCAGATTCATGAGATGTGATCTCCCACACACACAAAAAGCATGTTGACTATCTCTAATCAGCCCCTGTCTTTCCAAATGAATGTATATCCTATCCCTCAGAATCCTCCCCAGTAACTCTCCTACCACAGATGTTAGGTTCACTTGCCCATCGTTACCGGGCTTTTCTTTGCAGCCCTTCTTAAATAGAGGCACAACATTAGTCAACCTCCAGTCTTCCAGCACCTCACCATGTCTAACTTTGATCCACATATCTCAGGGGTCATATTACAATTTCTTCTCAAGCTTCCCACGGTGTCCTTGGATTTCTATCCACCCCTTACCCACCCTGTCTCCAAATTAAAATTAACTTGCTTTCTCTCTTCTCGAATTAGGACAGAGGATTTTTAACCAGAAACATTAACTTTGTTCCTCTTTCCACAGGTGCTGTGGATTTCAGATTTTATTTCCAATTTCCAACCCCCTCTTTTTTTTTATGATTCCCAGAAGTTTTATTTTTATTTATAATGTGGAAAAGATGGCGATGTGTAACCATGAATGGCATGGTTCTGGTTAAATAATATTTTCCCATATGTTCTTGATTGTTTATCTCCCTCTTGACCGTGAAGGATTATTGTAGGGGGAAAAAAAACAACATCAAAGGGGCAGCAGTTTGAGTACAGTCTTTTCAACTGATTATATGACTGAACGTTTAGAAAAAAAAATAGTGTCGGTGAAATGAGAAAAGAGTGTTGATATTTTATCGGAATGTAAACGATTGAGCACAAATGTAATTGCAATGAATTGCTGGCTCTTGAGGAATAAGTATGGTCTGGAAATTAGTTTGCTCCAACAACCCTATGTTTCTTTTGTTTGTTTTGAATCAATTTATCACTTATCTAATTTTTGGGCTCTCACACAGACCCTGTTATCACCACATTAACCCAGCATGCGAACAATTCAACGTACAGGAAATATATCTTATTAACACATTAAACTTTAAAGATGTTACTTGCATTTCTTTTGAATGTCTGAACAGAATATTTAGCTTATCTAACAATCAAAATGAAAAACTTAACAGTTGACATGTGCTTTAGCAACACTTCAAAGATGACCGAACTTTTAAGAAGCAAGATTTATTTCTCCAGTAACCTATTTCTCCCTTTATGCAGGTAGTGGACCATACAAATTCACTCACAGCTCTCGTATTATGTTAAAATGAGTACTCATCGTCTGAATTTAGACACAATTCATAGGGAGATTGGTGGAAAAAACTGAGATACAGCATGATGTTCTTACATGTGCATTTCCACACAGAATCATAACATAGAAACATAGAAAATAGGTGCAGGAGTAGGCCATTCGGCCCTTCGAGCCTGCACCACCATTCGATATGATCATGGCTGATCATCCAACTCAGTATCCCATCCCTGCCTTCTCTCCATACCCCCTGATCCCTTTAGCCACAAGGGCCACATCTAACTCCCTCTTAAATATCGCCAATGAACTGGCCTCAACTACCTTCTGCGGCAGAGAATTCCACAGATTCACCACTCTCTGTGTAAAAAATGATTTTCTCATCTCGGTCCTAAAAGACTTCCCCCTTATCCTTAAACTGTGACCCCTAGTTCTGGACTTCCCCAACATCGGGAATAATCTTCCTGCATCTAGCCTGTCCAACCCCTTAAGAATTTTGTAAGTTTCTATAAGATCCCCCCTCAATCTTCTGAATTCCAGCGTGTACAAGCCGAGTCTATCCAGTCTTTCTTCATATGAAAGTCCTGCCATCCCAGGAATCAGTCTCACGAACCTTCTCTGTACTCCCTCTATGGCAAGAATGTCTTTCCACAGATTAGGAGACCAAAACTGTACGCAATACTCCAGGTGTGGTCTCACCAATACCCTGTACAACTGCAGTAGAACCTCCCTGCTCTTATACTCAAATCCTTTTGCTATGAATGCTATCATACCATTTGCTTTCTTCACTGCCTGCTGCACCTGCATTCCTACTTTCAATGACTGGTGTACCATGACACCCAGGTCTCGTTGCATCTCCCCTTTTCCTAATCGGTCACCTTTCAGATAATAGTCTACTTTCCTGTTTTTGCCATAAGGTGGAACAGAATGTGGAAGTTTGACAATTCTGACATTTTGCGATTAATCTGGAGTCATTTATTCAGTCTTGCAACTTCCAGTGTATTTATTTATGACTGGAACCATTCACAACATTCTTTGCAAGCCAACAGCCGCTTTGCATTCCCCACAACATGATCGCAAATAATTGAAAGCCAATGCTATTATAATTAAAGCATGTGAACCAAGGGAAAGTCACATCAGGCTTTTCTCCAGTTGGCAGCTTTTAGGTTGTGGTTGGCAGAAGAATCCGATTGTTTTGCCAACCAACTCTCCTCCGATCCAATTATTCAAATTGAAAGGAAGATACAGCATGAAAATAGGTGCTTCGGCTCACTAGGTCCACGTTGCCCATCGATTACCCATTCCCCCTGGTTCTATGTTATCCCACTTTAGCATCCACTCCCTACACACTAAAAACAATTAATTACAAATCTGCACATCTTTGGGATGTGGGAGGAAACAGAGCACCTGGAGGAAACCCACGTGGTCACAGGAGAACATGTAAACTCCACCCAGACAGAACTTGAAATCAGAATCAAGCCTGGGTCTCTGGCACTGTTAGCAGCAGCTCTGCCAGTGTGGCACAGGGGAACTTGAAGAGAGTGAAGACATTTATTCAAAAGCATTCAAAACTTTTAAAAGCATTCAATAACATTCAATAACAAACGTATTCAATAACTATTGCATTATTCAGGTCATCGTTTAGTTCAAAGTCATGTGACACGATCGAGTATTGGGCAAGGCAGAAGTCTTAGGAGTTACAGTTCATTATACTTCTGCTATTTGTCCCCACAGAAAAGGTTCCAACTTTGTTTAAAGGAATTATTATCTTTAATGGAGTTCTGTCTATTATATTCAAATATTTCTTTAATTTTAAGAGGCTAGAAGCGATACAAAGCAAAAAGCTTCAGGGAGCATGGAATTCCAAATAGCCAAATCAAGTGTTTCAAATATAGCAGCTGGAAAAACAAAACCGAAGTCGTTGTAAGACTCGGCATTAGAGAATGTGTTATGTGGTTTTTTTTGGTAAGTGGTCATGTACTGGAAAATAAAACAATGTTCTTTAATTACTGCAGGAAGAGGATGAGCGGCTTGTGAATGATGATGAGGAGGATGAGGATGACTATCTCTTTATAATTGATCAGACAGCTCGTGATTTTCTCATAGTGAAAGCTCCTGATTATGAAGGCTACAACAATCGACAGCAGAGAGATAGAAAAGCCCTTTTTATCCCCAGTATTCTGTCAGGTAATCTATTTTGTATGTCATTTCTTTTGAACATTTCCATTTAGAAAGAAAATTGGTGCATTGACTTTTTACTTAGCAAACATTAAACATGGAAATAGCATTTTGTGATGAATTCAATTGTCTGAAACACTACTGGCCAATTACTTTGTGAAATTGTTAACCCATTTATCAAAACAATAAATCATTCCTTCATTCAAATTTTTGGCAGTTTAATCTTTACAAGTTACTTAATAATAATGCATGGTGCCCAGTAATAAGTGGGGTTCTAATGTTTATGTAAACATTCTCTATTATAAATATGCTAGCAGATACGCTAGCAGAAATATTTAATACATAATGTAGGACAAAAACAGGATGATTCAATGATGTTGAAATCCTTCATTTTTTAATGTCTTCCCATAAACTGATTACCAACAAATAGGCAATCTCTGTTAAAAAAACAAACTACTGAAGGACTTCAACAGGTCAGGCTGCATCTGTGGAGGGAAATGGACAGACGATGTTTCGGACTGAAGGAAGGTCCCAGTCTGAAATGTGGTCTGTCCATTCCCTCCACAGATGCTGCCTGGCTTTCTGAGTTACTCTAGCACTGTGTTTACTCAAACTTTCAGAATCTACAGTCCCTTGTGTCTCAGTCTTTTTCTATGCTTCATTCTGATGTACAGTATCTACATCAGAAAAGGTTCCTGAAGACATGCAACCAAGGTTTCTTGAAGATGAAGGCATATATGTTGGAGAAAAACCAAAAGTTTCCAAATCCAACCAAAACATTATTGAGAATCGACTACTTAAAAATGAAGAGGTAGGCAAAACCAATAATGGGTATACTTTTGCACATTTCTCAAACAAAAGTTGCACGTTATTATAATCTACGAACATCTGAGCTATCTAAAGATATTTAATTTTGTCATCAAAGGGAAAAAGATGGTTTGGAAGCGATGGCAGAGTTATAGCCTTGGCTAACCCAATTAAACAGACCAAAACCAGACCACCTATTTTTTCACCCCATGATGAAGTGGATCCTGCAATAGAAACTTTATATAGAAAGGTAAGTAGCCCATTGTGTTTGTTTGTTCTCTGAGTTTTAAAGCATCAAACATATTTTCTGACTGAATGCCTATCGAGCCAAATATTGATGAGATTTTAATAAAGTCTGTTTCAGACTCCAGGTAAGAACTGTTTCAGGCTGCAGTAGGTAAAATGTAGGATTATAGCTTGATGGGAAGATTTACAAGTTATAGTTTGTTTCTTCATTTCTTCTGTGTGAAGGGGAAGGGAGGTAAGAGAGAGAGAACGGTTTAGCTCAGTTACTTTTTATCTACTTCTCATGAAATGCCATCAGCTTGAAACGTTAATGCTGGTTCAAACTCTGCCTAACCTGCTGAGGATTCCCACCATTTTCGGTTTTGTGTGAAAATATGCACTTTTTTTACATTTTCATGCCCTATATTTCCATGCTTAAATTTTGTTATGCTGTTTCTAATAGGACTCCATAGTGACTCATCAAAAAATATTAACACATTAAATTACTCAAAAGTGAATATTTAAAATGGCCATTGGTCACTTGGTATCATTTCACATGCCAAATAGTTCCATGTATTTCAACTCATTTATATACTTTCTGAGTTTCCCTAAATAACGTATGTATGTATTGAGCCAAATCCATAGCGATGGATTTAATCAACAATTCCTTTTAAAGAAAGTAGAAGAGCAGTGCCCTGACTTATTGGATGTTCAAGAGAGTTTATTGTGTAGTGTCCCTGATAGGACAATGAAATTCTTGCTTTGCTTTAGCACACCAGAACATAGTAGGCACGAATACAGAACAGATCAGTGTGTCCATATACCATTGTATAAATATATACACACATGAATAAATAAACAGATAAAGTGCAAATAAACAGATTATAGGCTATTAATGTTCTGAGTTTGTCCAAGCCGAATTTAATAGCCTGTTCTTAATAAGAATAACTGGACTATGATATCCGCAATATAAATCTCCAGGAAATAATTTTTACCAATTACTTTTGAGCATTTGAGTTCCCAAGCCTTTTCAATAATATGTTTTTCCACATAAATACAGAGAAAACGAAATTTGAAAGACTTGCAATTCCTAACACGTGCTCTATTTAAAATAGCAATTAAATCAACAACATGTGAGCTTTATGTTTGCAACTTGATTGTCTTAACTCTCAGTAAATATGAAGATCTTGAGACTTGGTGCATGACACAACCTAGAAAATAGGTCAGTGATCTGGACATAACATAATTTCCTCGTGGTGGGTTTCTTCTTGCGTGTCTGTACCTGCACTTTAGCATAAATCCCAGTACCACAAATCAGCAAAATTGAATCTAGTGCATATTAACTGGGGCATGATTATTGTACTGAATTGATTTAAAAATGTTTACATCATTCTTCTAGCTGCAATAGCCATTGGCTTTATTGACCTCAAGCCTGATCAACTGACTGCTTTTGAACTCGCTGCAGTTGAATTTGAAGTAATTGCAATTAATTGTAGCATCAGCATGAAAATCAGGGTGGAGAGTGGCTTCAATTAATTTCTGGACAGAATCACACCCAGGTCGTTGGAGCTATGTGGCAGAAACCATGCTTCATGGGCATTGCTTAAATTGTGTATCGAGGGGGAAAATGCGGCAACCATGGCAATATTGAAGCAGGGATGCTGCAGTAGAGATCCATGGAGAGCAGCATTATCACCCAAACAAGAAATCCTTCAGCAAGTGTGCCCATTTGCATGACATTGTTTCCTGGCTGCTCTCCTTAAGCTGGTTAGAACAATTCATTTAATTGTAGATAATATGTGGACTTTAAAAAAATTAGAGTCAGATCACAGATCTTTAAAGTGGGAGGGGCAACATTTAAAGGAGATGTATAGGACAAGTTTCTTGGATGCATGGGGGTGGCGATGCAGGTGAATACAATTGTGGCCGTTAAGAGGCTATTAGATAGGTACATGGATGCGGAGGGATATGGAAATATATGAATCCTGTGGAGGCAGAAGAGATTGGCTAAACCTGGCATAATCTATAGTCTTTCCTTTAACTGGCTAGCACACAAACAAAAGCTTTTCACTGTACCTCTGTACACGTGACAATAATACACTAAACTATTTCTGTGCTGTACTTTTCTATGTTCTAACAGAGGACTCACTGATTTTTGCATTCTGATTTTAGGCCGAGAGGTCAAGGTACAATAGTCAATATATCGCTGGTTCAGGTGAGCCACAGGGACACTTTCAACTGGACGTCGATGTTGCTGGTATTGTTTTCAGCCACCACCCAATGTTCAGTCGTGAACATGTATTAGCAGCCAAACTGGCTCAACTGTATGATCAGTATCAACTTCGACAACCGAAGAACCTTGCCAACCTTTACACTGACAAGGTATGAATATTTTATCACTAAAATTATTGTATGTCCCTATAGTCGGATCAGAAATAAGAATAAGGAATGAAGCGCACCCAATTTAAAGATTACTGATGGTTTATATATTTGTAGGAGTGTTGAAATTTCAGTTTGAACTTGCAGGGTGACATCAGCAGATAGCCCAATATTACAGCTGAGAGTCAAGATATGTAGTTGCCCATATCTAAAGAGTTAATTTCAATTCTTATTTTTGGTTTAATGTACATGTGTCTCTGCAATAATGTTGCACATGCTTGCTGAATTCAGAAATAGAACTGGCTCTGAAATTAGAGTTGACGCAGTCAAGAGGCACCCAAACGTGGATTGATCTTTTTGATCAGTATGTGCAAAATAATTCATTTAGGTATATGTGGTGGTCTAAATCTGATTGCTTGATAGCATTTTTTTCAATTTATCATTTACCATGTGCTTTATGTTAGATTTTGATGCACATAACCAGTCTTGGACATTACTTAAATGTTTTTGGCATTTAAAACATTGTTTTTGGCATTTTAATATTTAATGTGGGACATGACAACACTTCAAAAGTTCATAGGTCTGTTTATTATCACATATCAACTAAGGTACAGTGAAACTCGATTGAAACATACTTATAATGTTGTTTATTGTTAGGCATTTATATCAGATTATCCAGAAATTAAATTATTTTTAAGAGTATATTTGTATTGGTGTATTTATAAGTTGTTCAAGAATCTATCTATCTCTGCCTTAAAAATATCCATTAATGTCCTCCACAACCTTCTGTGGCAAAGAATTCCACAGATTCATCACCCTCTGACTAAAGAAATTCCTCCACATCTTTCTAAAGGAATGTCCTTTAATTCTGAGGCTATGACTTCAGGTCCTAGACTCTCCCTCTCGTGGAAACATCCTCTCCACATCCACTCTATCCAAGCCTTTCCCTATTCGGTAAGTTTCAATGAGGTCCCACCTCATCCTTCTAAACTCTAGCAAGTACAGGCCCAGTGCCGTCAAAGGCTCATGGGCTCTCATCTTCTTTAGCAGCCTCATGTATGGCATCTTATCAAAGGCCTTATGAAAATCTAGGTGAACAACATCCACTGACTCTCCTTTGTCTGTCCTGTTATTTACTTCCTTAAAGAATTCCACAACAGATTTGTCAGGCAAGATCTCCCCTTCACAAAATCATGCTGACTTTGGCTTATTTTATCATGCGCTTCTGAGTACTTGGAAACCCATCCTGTATAATGGACTCTAAAATCTTACCGACCACTGAAGGCAGTCTAACCGGCCTATAGTTTCCCCTCTTTTGCTTTGCTCCCTTCTTGAACAGCGGAGTAACATTTGCAATTTTCCAATCCTCTAGGACCATTCCTGACTAGTGATTCTGGAAAGATCACCACTAATGCCTCCATAATCTCTAAAACCACCTCTTTGAGAACCTTGGGGTGTAGTCCATCTGGTCCAGGTGACCTATCCACTTTCAGACCGTTCAACTTCCTTTCTATGGTTTATGTTTATAGTTGTGTGCACTAAGGAAGGCGGTGAACAATATTGCAGAAGGCCGAGGTGTGCAGAATCCAATGGCACTGCACAGACTTGTGGAATATAAATCAGAGATCCGGTAAGGAAGATCTGTGTGTGCTCGAGTTTTTACATATTAATAAATTTGTACTTGTATTTTAAGTTTCAGTGGATGCAAAAGTGAGACAATTATTAATCCAGTCCACTAATCTTAACAAAATATAGTATGTATCAGACAGCAGGACATCAGGGGTCAGGAACATGGATTAGATTGGTGCCAGACAGGGAAAATTCATTATACCACTGTGTAGCATGTTTAAAACTAAGTGAAATTAAAGGTTGGTTTGGTATTACTTGAAATAACCGTCTAGTGCAGGAGTGGGGAACCTGCGGCTTTAAGGCCGCATGCGGCCTTCTAGGCCATTAAGTGCGGCCTTTTGAATGAATCCAAATTTTGAAGAACAAATCCTTTTATTTTTATTAATATGTTTTTGTTTGTCTTTTATTATTTTTATTTTAATCTTAAAATGAACGTATTTAAAATACTAACGAGTAAAAGAAAATTCAACAAAATAATCCTCCCCGACCGACGGCCACAATTAAGCCATTAGTAAGTCATGAGGGCTATTTTAACAAAATAATGTACATTATGAAGTATATCTAATTGAAGTTTCTTGGATGTGGCCTTATTAGATTACAGCTAACCTAATGTGCCATTCCAACATGAAAAGGTTTCCCAACTCTGATCTAGTGGTTCAGAATATCTGTAAATCTCAAGACCAAAGTCCCAAAATGCAGGATTATCAAAATGTTACTATTTTTGTTATGAAATAGTAGATCGGATGGGAAGAAGAGGTAGGTATAAATGAGGACTAATTTTCCTCTCTTTTCGCTGTGTCCTTCCCAAATGGAAGGTGCTGATATGTTACCCAGTCCAGTCTGCTGCTGAGAGAAGCACAAAGCCATTCAGTGCAGCGTATTTTGCGTGCCTCCATCATCACATGCTATTGGAAGGGAATCCTCTGTGACGGGGGCAGCGGGTCGTGGGCCAGAGTCGTAGAACATCCACTGCAGCACCTTCAGGCCCAGGGTCATACATTCCCATCGATCTGACAGAACATTTAGAACAGCTAAATCCAAATTCAGTGGTTAACTTTGAATCCTGTTCTTTTAAAGTACCTGCAAGATACATTGTACACTGCAGTGCTTCAACATTTAATATCCTTTATACACGTGTGGCAATTTCTCTGTTACATATTTTTGCTGGTTGTGTTTGATCGTGTGTGGACGTGGCGTCGAAGGACGAGAAGCCGAAGCAAAGGATTGGAAGCCAAATCACCGAACGGAAACAAAGAGGAAACGCCAAATAACCAAAAGCGTACGAAGCCGAAATGCCAACTAGCCAAAAGGGTGGGACGCCTAAAAACAAACTAACCGAAAGGGCGGGACGCCTTAAAGCAAACTCACCGAAAGGCCGCTCTTCCGAAACGCCAACTCACCGAAAGGCTGCGTCGCCTACAAGCCAACTCACCAAATGGCCGCTCTGCCGAAAAGTCAAATAACGGTCATGGCGTCGCCGGGGTGGGGCGGGACCTATCAGCGATTGGTCCAGACCCCCACGTCCATTCCATCACTGGCCGATGGAGACGAGAGGGTGCGGGTTATTTTCCCACACAACCCATAGGTGACTTGGCACTCTGAACCCGAGCACCAAGTTGTAAGCGGCCGAAGGAGCGCATCCCTCGGGATATTCCCCATTCTCCAAAGTTCACGGCCGCCCTCCGCCTCGTCTCCCCCGTGCGGCTACACTGTGATGAGCTGTGTGTCGGCAGCGCCGGGTGGAGCAGAGGTGTGGGGCAGGCTGGTTCCTCCACCCACCCAGAGTCACTGACCACGATGCACCGCCATCGGACCCCAACCCCCACACCAGGGTGATTCAACCCCCCCCCCCCGACCCCCAAACCCCAACCCACTTCCCGACACCCACACCGAGTGATTCACCCCGGCCATGGGGACAGGCGGCTCGGGGCATTGGCAGCCATAGTAAGTTGCTTTTAAAACATGGGGAGGGAACACAAGAAGCACATTTTATTTATTGTTTAAAGACAGTAATACCTTCTGGTTGCCTGCGTAACGCATACAAGCTCCCACGCTCAAAACACTACATAATCTGTTATCTGTTTTAACCGAAGATGGACACAAAAAACTGGAATAACTCAGCGGAACAAGCTGCATCTCTGGAGAGAAGGAATGGGTGGCGCGGGGGAGCAGTGGGAGGAGATGAAATTGTTCATTGTCATGCACATTTGTCATAGGCCCGCCAGGGAATTTGTGTCTCCCCCCCCCCCCCCAAGTTTTAAAAGCCATTTACTATGGCTGCCAATGCCCTGAGCCGTCTGTCCCCGCGGCCAGGGTGGGTGGTGAATCGGTGTGGGTGTCGGGGCGAATCACCCTGTGTGGTTTAGGGTCCGGTGGTCGGGGTGTTGAATCACCCTGGTGTGGGGGTTGGGGTCGATAGCAGTGCATCGCGGTCAGTGACTCTGGGTGGGCGGAGGGACCAGCCTGTCCCATACCTCTGCTCCACCCGGCGCTGCCGACACACAGCCCATCACAGTGCGGCTGCACGGGGGAAATGAGGCGGAGGGCGGCCGTGGCTGTGGGAGAGTGAGGGCTGTCCCGAGGGATGCACTCCTTCGGCTGCTTACAACTTGGTGCTCGGGTTCAGAGTGCCCAGTCACCTATGGGTTGTGTGGGGAAATGACCTGCACCCTTCCATCTCCATCGGCCAGTGATGTGATGGACACGGGGGTCTGGACCAATCGCTGAGAAGTCCCGCCCCCCCGGCAACATCATGTCCGTTATGTAACTTTTCGGCAGAGCGACAATTTGGTGAGTTGGCTAGTAGGCGACGCAGCCTTTCGATGAGTTGGCGTTTCGGCAGAGCAGCCTTTCGGTGAGTTCGCTTTTAGGTGTGCCGCCCTTTCGCTTAGTTTGCTTTTAGGCATCCCACCCTTTTGGCTAGTTGGCATTTCGGCTTCGTATGCTTTCGGTTATTTGACGTTCCGGCTTCCTTTTCGTTCGGTTATTTGACTTCCACTTCTTTGCTTCTGCTTCTCGTCCTTCAACGCCACGTCCAGGTACCGTGTTTGATATCGGGCAGGTGGTGGCACCATCAGCATAGCAGTGTTCAGCTTCTGCACAGGAGATATATTTGGCAGGAGATGGTTACAGCAACAAAATAATTTCCTCATTAGAGGATACACACTGATGGATCTGTAACTTGTAAGGTTATGGACGAAGACGTGGAAGTTATCCAAATAATTTTTTTTTTGGGTGGCATGGGCAGAGTAGCCTCCTTCCATCCTCTTCTATTTTCTTTGACTGTGCAGCACAAATCTGGTGTGGCCCCACAGATTTTGGAAGATGCTGGTCATTCTGATGAATGAACACATATAAAGACAATTTTCATCAGACAATGGACTTGCCATACCCATGATTTGTATGTTATCACTACGGATACATTCACCTTAGGAATGGGGATTGATCTAGAGCAGCAGACAATTTTTTGTTTCTTTTGTCTCCCAGCAACACTGTGACTAATTATGTTGCACCAACTGTTAAAGCAGTTAAGAAGACGGTTCAGTGTAAAGCAAGATTACATCCTAGGTCATCTGGAGCTTGTAGTTTACTGTCATACCTGGCAGCGTGTTAGCTGAATAGCCGAATGGAGAATGCAGTTTATAGCACAAATGTCACTTGAAGCAGTAATATTAACCAGAATCACAGAAAATAACTATTGTCTGAGACAGGATGTGTGAGTGAACAAATCTGTGGAAAACTTAATGTTGCTGCCAAGTGAAAATAGCAAACAAATCTAGTTACTTGAGTTATTTAATTAATGTGTTTCATGTTTTTCTTTCATAATGCCGGAATAAATTGATTCACAAACAGGATCAGCTCCTGTGGATTGGGGGGGTAGCTAATGTTATCCCACTTTTTAAGAAAGGCTGGAGAGAGAAAACAGGGAATTATAGACCAGTTAGCCTGACATCGGTGGTGGGGTAGAAATTGGAGGCAATTATAAAAGATGAAATAGCGGCACATTTAGATAGCAGTAACAGGATCGGTCCGAGTCAGCATGGATTTACGAAGGGGCAATCATGCTTGATTAATCTTCTGGAATGTTTTCAGGATGTAACTAGGAAAATGGACAAGGGATGGCCAGTGGATGTAGTGTAACTGGACTTTCAAAAAACATTTGATAAGGTCCCACACAGGAGATTAGTGGGCAAAATGAGGGTACATGGTATTGGGTGTAGAGTGCTGACATGGATAGAAAATTGGTTGGCAGACAGGAAACAAAGAGTAGGGATTAACGGGTCCCTTTCAGAATGGCAGGCAGTGACTAGTGAGGTGCCGCAAGGCTCAGTGCTGGGACTGCAGCTATTTGCAATATACATCAATGAGTTAGATGAAGGGATTCAAAGTAACATTAGCAAATTTGCAGATGACACAAAGCTGGGTGGCAGTGTGAACTGTGAGGAGGATGCTATGAGAATGCAGGGTGACTTGGATGGGTTGAATGAGTGGGCAGATGCACGTGATGTATGTGAGGTTATGCACTTTGGTAGCAAAAATAGGAAGGCAGATTACTATCTAAATGGTGTCATGTTTGGAAAAGGGGAAGTACAACGGGGTCTGGGGGTCCTTGTTCATCAGTCAATGAAAGTAAGCATGCAGGTACAGCAAGTAGTGAAGAAACCGAATGGCATGTTGGCCATTATAACAAGAGGAGTTTAGTATAGGAGCAAAGAGGTCCTTCTGCAGTTGTATAGGGCCCTAGTGAGACCAAACCTGGAGTATTGTGTGCAGTCTTTGTCCCCTAATTTGAGGAAGGACATTCTTGCAATTGAGGGAGTGCAGCGTAGGTTAACAAGGTTAATTCCCGGGATAGCGGGACTTTCATATGTATAGTAGATGCCCTCCAAGGCTGGTAGCTGTGTTGCAATAATCTTCTGCGCTCTGTGGACGACGCGCTGAAGAGCACTGCTCTCCGCCTCCGTGCAGCTGAGATACCACACAGAGATGCCATATGTTAGGATGCTCTCTGTGGTGCAGCGGTAGAATGGTGTCAGCAGCTGTTGGGGCAGACCAGTCTTTTTCAATGTTCTCCGGAAGAACAGTCATTGCTGTGCCTTCTTGACCAGCACAGCGGTGTTGGTGGACCATGTGAGGTGCTCTGAAATGTGTGTACCCAGAAACCTAAAGCTGGACACTCTCCCCACACTGTCCCCGTAGATGGAGATTGGGGCGTATTCCCCATTATGTGGCCTCCTGAAGTTGATAATCAACTCCTTGGTCTTGGAGGTGTTTAGGGACAAGTTGTTACGTGAGCACCAGTCCGCCAGGTTCTGCACCTCCGCTCTGTAGTTTGTCTCATCACCGTTGGTGATCAGCCCGATCTCCATTGTGTCGTCTACAAACTTGACGATGTTGGTGTCGAATGCACGAACACAGTCGTGTGTGAAGATGGAGTAGAGCAGGGGGCTCAGTACACAGCCCTGTGGTGTGCCGGTGCTCAGGGTGATAGTGGAGGACAGGTGCGGTCCCAGTCTCACTGCCTGCGGTCGCTCCGTCAGAAAATTCAGGATCCAGTCGCATATCGGTGAGCTGAGGCCTAGCTGGTGGAGTTTGGTGGTGAGCTTGGTGGGGATGACCGTGTTGAAGGCAGAGCTATAGTCTATGAAGAGCATCCTCACGTACGTACCCTGTCTTTCGAGGTGAGTCAGGACAGTGTGAAGAGCCAGAGAGATGGCATCCTCTGTGGATCTATTTGCCCTGTATGCAAATTGATGAGTCCAGTGAGGCAGGGATGCTGGATTTGATGTGAGAGAGGACCAGCCTTTCAAAGCACTTCATGGGTATTGGAGTTAAGGCAACCGGACGGTAGTCGTTCAGGTTGGTGACTTTTGACGTAATTTGATGTAAACCAGCTCGAGAGGGAGTGCTCCCATTAGGTTTAAACTTGATGTGATCTAAGTATTTTTTAAAATCCTAATATTCCTTCACAGAGCAACCCGAAGAATGTGTCACCTGGAACAAGAGAAAGATCGGACCCTGCTGAAGAATATTATTAAAGTATGGAAAGATATCAAGTCACTTAGAGAGTTCCAGAAATTCACTAACACACCAGTGAAACTACATCTTAGAAGGTGAAATTATTTGTTAAAGTTTCGAATCTTTTATAATATAATGGGGTAGTGTAATGTGAGTTCAGTCAATTGATCCCTCTTCTCTATTCTCTCTCGCTCTCTCTTCCCCTCACTTATCTCTCCCCATCCCTTCTCTCTCACCTCCATCCCCTCTCTTCCCACTTCCCCCTCCTCTCGTCCTGCTCTCCATCCCCAATCCCTCATCCTCTCTCCCTATCCCCTCTCTTCTCACTTCCAACTCCCCCATCCTATCTCTTCCCGCTCCGCCATATCCTCTTCAGATTTCTTCCCCAACCTCTCTCTTCCTGCTTCCCATCCCCTCTCATACCACTTCCCGATCCCCATTTTCTCTCTCTTCCCATCCCCTCTCTTCTCACTTCCCCATCCTCTCTCCTCCCGCTGCCCTATCCCCCCGCTTCCTGTTTCCCCATCCTCTCTCTTAGTTTAGTACAGATATCAGAGGTTATGGGGAGAAGGCAGGAGATTGGAGTTCTTTGAAAAACACAATCAAGTTAGTTGTATTGGATCTTCCGCCAACAAAGTTATGCTGACTATCCCTGATTAACTCTGTTTTCCAACTGAAAAATTAACCTGTCTTTCAGAATGTTTTTCAATAACTTTAGGAAGGGTTTGGAGGGAGAGATAGATCAGCTATGATTGAATGGCAGAATATACTTGATGGGCCGAATGTCCTACTTCTCCTCCTATTCCGTGCGACATGACCTCCCCGCTCCCCCATCACCCCTCTTCTTTCCATTCTCTTATCCCTGGCCATTTCAAACCACCCCCTTTCTCTCCCCCCCCCCCCCCCCCCCCCCCCCTCCCCACCACGGTGGTGCCAATGTTCAAGAAGTTCCAGGATTTAAAGTCAGTATCAATGCAAAATATAAATATACAATTGACTTGGTAATAGACCACTCGAAGTACACTCGAACAAGAGATGATGTTCCATTGCCCATTTTTTTGATTGATTGAAACATACAATGTGGAAACAGGCCTTTCAGCCCACCAAATCCACACCCACCAACAATGACCCTTTCACACAATTTCTATGTTATCCCACTTTCACATCCACTCCATACACGTTAGAGGAGATTTACATCCCAATTAACTACAAACCGCACATTTTTGGGATGTGGAAAAAACCTACACAATCACAGAGAATGTGCAGACTTCATACAGATAGCACCCTAGGTCAGGATCGAATGACGTTTTCTTTGTGGGCTGTAGATAGACAAATGAATGTTTTATGGTGCTGTTGGGTAGTACAAATCAAGGCAGTAATTTTTGTTTGGATGGTGTCAGCATATTGGGATATTGGAAAGGCATTTATCAGAGCCAATGGAGAGCATTTCACAAACTCTAATCTGTTACCTTATAGATGGTAGAGCATTTGCAAAACGATTTGCACATTGCTCTTGTAGCACCATTAGTGCATAAGCAGGTACAGTTAAGTTTCAGATACAAGGGGTGAGGATACCCAATGCGGATGGGTAAGAGGTGATTTGTTGATGGTGAAGCCATTGAAAATTAAACACAAGTATTATTGAAAATTATGTGTTTGGAATTTACATGGTGTCAATTATATGAGGATGTAATAATAGGTATAAAACATCAGTTTGTGCCTTGACCATAACATTTCAAGGTCATATGAAATGTTCACTGAAGCATTGGGAGTGGAATGGAACATTGTGCATCATCAACCGATCCTAGTTCTGTCTCCATGATATCAAAAAGTTCATTGTTGCTGATTGCACCAGGAGATGGTTGAGTCTAAGAAAATCCGGAAGGATGCCTACAATAATATCTTGGGCCTCAAACAAATGCTAACAACCACAGCCATTTTGTTTTAAATATGACTGTAGCCCTTGAGGAATTTTCCCCTTGATTCCCAGTGACTTCAGTTTTGTCAGAACTCCTCAATGCCAAACTTTGTTAAATGGTGCTTTGATGTCAATGACAATAACTTGCATCCTGATTCTACAATTAAACACTTGATCACGTTTGAATCAAGCCTGGGATAATGCCTGGATTGAGTGATCTTGGCAAAAGCCATAAGTATCGAATGGGGGGATATGGTTAAATGCTACTTGAAAGCAGCGTTCGCTCTGGAATCTGGCTCTAAAGTTTCCGAAACAAATTTTGTAGAACTGTAGAAAGCTGCAGATACCTCATTTGCAGAGGTTGGAATAATACGTAACTCACAACTGATTAAGCTAGGGCCTATATAAACATTGAAGCAGGGAAACACCATTTATCCACTTTTTTCCATCTTTCATTTAATAAAAAATATAATTTATTTGTTTGTATAAATTAATATCCAGGATCTCAACGTCTCTTTCAAGGTCAGCACTTATCATCTACCCCTAATTATGCCACCGTGAGAAGTAGGTGGTCACCCGCCTTCTTGGACTGCTACAGTCATCCTTGCCAAGGTAATCACATAATTCTGGTGTGCAAGGATTTAGACCCAGTGGTGAAGAAGTTCCAGCAATTTATTTCCAAATCAGCTTGTGCATGATTTGGAGGGGAATTTGCAGGTGATGGTATTCCCATGTACCTCCTACCCTTAGAAACATAGAAAATAGGTGCAGGAGTAGGCCATTTGGCCCTTCAAGCATGCACCGCCATGATCATGGCTGATCATCCAACCCAGTATCCTGTACCTGCCTTCTCTCCATACCCCCTGATACCTTTAGCCACAAGGACCACATCTAACTCCCTCTTAAATATAGCCAATGAACTGGCCTCAACTACCTTCTGTAGCAGAGAATTCCAGAGATTCACCACTCTGTGTGAAAAATGTTTTTCTCATCTCGGCCCTAACAGATTTCCCCCTTGTCCTTCTTGGTATATAATACAATACAATACAATACAATACAATACAATACAATACAATACAATACAATTTATTTGTCATTTGGACCCCGTGAGGTCCAAACGAAATGTCGTTTCTGCAGCCATACATTACAAAACGAAAAAGACCCAAGACACAACACAGTTTACACATACATCCATCACATCGCTGTGATGGAAGGCAAAAAAACTTATCTCTCCCCTGCACTCCCCCCCGATGTCAGAGTCAAAGTCAAAGCCCCCCGGCTGGCGATGGCGATTGTCCCGCGGCCATTAAAGCCACGCCGGGTGATGCAAGGCCGCACACCGGGTCTTGGTGTTAGAGCCCCGGCGTGCGCTCGCAAATTCCTGCGGCCATTCCAAGCCGCGCGGGGCGGTGATGTAGGCCCCGCTCCAGGTGCTCAGACCCTCTCCCGCAACTCGGGCGGGAGAAGTCGCCCCCGCGGAAGCCCCGAAAAGCGGTCTCCCATCCAGGGACCCGCGGGCTCCCGGTGTTGCCGTCCGCCGGACCCGCAGTTGCAGCCTCCGAAGCCCCGGGGGTCGGGTCACAGCAGCGCGCCACCACCGCTCCACCCGCTCGGACTCGGCCAGCTCCTCGAAGGTGAGTAGGACCGCAGCTCCACGACTCGAGCCCCAGGTCGTTCCTGTTGGAGGCCGCTCCACGTTGCAGCCCCAACGACAACGGAGACCCGACAAAGAAAAGGTCGGGTCTCCCGTGCAGGGGAAATATTTTAAAGTCCCCCCCACCCCCCCCCCCCCCCCCCCCCCCACACACACACACACACACACACACACACACACACACACACCCCAACAAAAAAAATAATAAAAACTACATAGAAACAAGACAAAAATAATAAACAGACAGACGGACTGCAGAGGCCGCTGCCGACGAGAGTTGCGCCGCCCACCGAGTAGATAAATCATGGGTTTATGAGGTGCTGTTGGAATAGTCCAGGCAGGAAACTGCAGTGCAATTTATAGGTGGTACATGGTGGAGTAGTAGTTGAAGGAATGAATATTTAAAGTGGCTGTTGGCATTCCAGTCAAGTGGTCTACTTTGTCATGGGTGTTGTTCAGCTTCTTGAGAGTTGTTGATACTGCAGTCATACGGGCATGTAAAGGGTATTCTATCATGCTCCTGACTTGCGCATTAATGATGGCAGGAAGGCCTTGTGATATCAGGAGTCACTCACTGCAAAATACCTGGCTTCTGACCTGCTCTTGCAGTCAACAGTATTTTTGTGGCTGGTTCAGTTGGGTTTCTGGTTAATTTTGACCAATGAGTGGTTTTTAAGAAGGAACAGCAGATGCTGGAAAATCGAAGTGAGACGAAAATGCTGGAGAAATTCAGTGGGTGAGGCAGCATCGATGGAGCGGACAAAAATGCTGGATAGATGCTGCCTCACCCGCTGAGTTTCTCCAGCATTTTTATCTACCTGAATTGTTGTTGGTTGCTGCCAACCTGCTGTTCACCAGTGTCTGAAAATGAGGCCCAAGATCAGACCTGTTTGGATTTCTAGTAGTGCTCTGCCATTTTTGACCTATTTCAAACCTGATGTATTTAACGGGAATAAACATGTGTGACCTGTTATTCATGTTAAAGGCAGGAGGCCAACAGAAAAGCCGACGAATTAAGTTATGAACATGAAATCCAGGCTGAGATTGCAGAACTACTGGAAGACTATCAAGAAGTCTACGATAGTAAGCTGGAGGAATATAAAATAAAGTATGAGGAATGGAAATCCTGGAGAAAGGCAAGAGTGAGTATTTGCTTTGTTTTGCTGACAGGTCGTGTTTATTTTCAATGCAATTCAACATGTGCTTCAATCAATCATAATTAAAGTCAAATCTATTGACACTAATAAATAATGTTTGATCAAAACACACATTTCATTCCGCACCTGTAATGCCCCAAACTAGGTGTCCGATTTATTTTACAATTTCTTCTTTGGTGATGCATGTTTTATATGGATGAATGTTTAATTCCAATGCAAAGAGGAAGGTGGAATGAATTGTTATGTAAATGGGCCCATTCATTTCTTATTCAAATAAAATACTGCAGATGCAGGAAATCTGAAATAAAAAACAGAATCCCAGAAGTACCCACAAATCAGATAGAATCTATTGGAGTTTTGGTGTACAGCTGGTTGTGCTGCTACCTCACAGTTCTAGAGACCTGGGTTTGATCCTGACTTTGGGGTCTGTCTATGTAGAGTTTGCGCATTCTTCCTGTGACCACATGGGTTTCCTCTGGGTGTTCCACATCCCAAAGACATGTGAGTTTGTAGATTATTTGGTCTGTGTAAAATTGCCTTAATTTGTAGGGTGTGGATGTGAAAGTGGGATCACATGGAAGGAATGTGAATGGGTGAGCGATGGCTGGCCTGGACTTGGTGGGCTGCAGGGCCTTTTTTCCATGCTGAATCTGCAAACAATGAGCCGAGGTCAGGTTTCATCCAATGAGCACTTTCCTTAGTGCCTGTGTCAAATTGTAATGATGAATTTGGTGCATGAGGCAGTGAGGAACTGAAATAAAAACAGAAGGTGTTGTAAATATTAACCATGAATCTCTCTCCACAGATGTTACCTGATCCATGAAATATTTCCAGCATATTTTTTTTTCTTTCATTTTGTTCCCCTTTCACCCTGTCCAACAAGTGTCACCAATACCAGGAACTGTTGGGGGAGTAGGTGGGGGGGGGGGGAGCTAGAATTCCCAGTTTGCGAATTGAAAATCAGGTTATGGAGATGGTCTCTGACTTCTATAATTGCCTCTGGTTTGGTGGCTTTAGGCATTTTAGGATTAAGCAGAAATGTTAATATATATATTTAGAAAAAGGACAGTTAAAAAATGGTGAAATTTATTTTGTCTTGATTTCTCAACATGCGACGAAAGAAACTTAGTTGGTGTTGGATTCAATAGATGATAACTGAGATATTGGCTTGGCTCTGCTCCCTGACAGAAAGCAAAGAAGAAACAGAAAAGAGCTGCGGGCGAGCAGCAGGATGACGACACGGATGAGAGTTTGACGGCTGAAGAACTTCCGAAGCCTGATCCTCCCGAGCCAGTTGATCCTTCGGTCGTAGAGGAGCAAGTCCGGGAGACAGCTGCCAGAATCTATCGGAAGCCCGGAGAACCCTTGCTGTATCCTGAACTGAACATGACAGCTACAGTAACCCCCACCAACCAGTGCCCAAGGTAAGTCTCAATACTAACGTTCAATGGTACGTCTGCCACAATTAGGAGCAGATCAGTGCAGAATATGGTGCAATATCACGGTCTTTATATTAAAAAATATATAAAACCTATTTTAAAAACATTAATGTCTGAGCACACTGTCCTAGAAATTGATTAGCAGGACTCCCAGAAATCAAGTCGGGGGGAGTTCCCTCTGCCATTGGTACCATGTAATCCCATGCTACCTGCTCCATAGTCAAATAGTTGGCGACTAAACTGTCTCCCCCACCTGGTTTGCCAGCTGCGGAGGGGGCTGTGGATCCCCTGCAGGACCAAAAACAAGACCTGCCAAAGGGTGGATGAGCTCCTAGCGACCCAACAGCCATCCACACTTCAGTAGTAGTTGCGATCACTGTCGTACATAGCATTGTAAGGCTCCCAGAAAATGATGGCGTGTAGTAAAAAAATAATTACCTAACCCAGAGTATGGCATTTTGACACATTTGCCAAGGAACTGGATGCATCCATTTTTATTCTACTGAATGTGAATGATAAATTGGGAATTGCCAAGAATTGTTAAGAATGCAAAATTGGAATTCAGAAAGCAAAATTGGAATTCTTGGCTTTGAGAAAGCATCATCAAGAAGGTTCTTTAGTAACTTGTCAGTTTCTTTGTTGAACTAAATTAAGGCTTCTCTCATGCTCTCTCTGCGTTTTATGCACTTGCGCACCCTTGATCTCGCGCTCCTTCACTCGTGCTCCCTAGCTCTCCCTCTCCTCTTCACACACCCGCATCCCCTCTCATGCTTCCCACCTGCAAGCCACTCTCTCTCACTCAGGGGGAATCTGCTTTCTGGCCATGAATGATCCTACTGTAGCCCCTCTGCTCAGCTGCAGCTTGGCATCACTGATAGAGGGGTCAATATGCAGTTCACAGGAACCTCAATCCATATTGAGCGTTGGCAGAATTTTTTTCTCGTGATGACAAAATTGATATCCTGGGAGATAGTTTCTAGTCATAAATTTTGATCTATTGCTGGCAAAATTCAAACTCGATGACAATTGAAGAAAAACGACCATTCATGTTTACTCACAAAACAATAGGGTTTTGTAAATTTCCCCTCTAAAAGCTTCCTATTCAAGGGACAGAATCTGTACTGCTTTTTGAATGAAAATAATCCAACAGCAAATGTAAATACTCAGCAGATCAGGCGGCATCTGCAGAAATAGAAACACGGTCAATGTTTCAGGTAGGAGATCCCTCATCAGAAATGCAAAACCCTTTTCTTGCAGAAATGCAAAACTGTCTCTTCACCTTTTTTTAAATTTTAAGTCCTGTCAAAAAATGTCAGTTGGAGGTCTTTTATGTGGTGGGTGGGGGTGGGGCCTTCCCACTTTCTTAGTCCCCTACCTGGTCGGAGAGGCAGCATCCCTCCGAGCTGCTTCTTCGCCCCGTCCTCGCGGCCTACCATCGAGAATGGAACGGCGTTTCCTGTCGGGACCGGCCGGCACTACAGCTTCGGCGGCGGTGCAGCGATGGGACACTATCATGGAGCGGGTGATGCCTTACCGGGTCGCCGTGCAGTAAGCTCCGGAGCCTTGTGGTCGCCGACTCCCAACATCGCGGAGCTGTGGCTGCGGGCGTCCGGCCACGGGCGGCGCTGGATTTGGAGCGCCGCGGAGCCTGAGATCGAGTTCGCCGGGGTCGGAGCTCCAACTGGCAGCCTGAGGACTACGAGTGCCCCGGTCTCCGGGGAGGAGGCAGCCGTTCCAGACTTTCCAAGCCGCTGAGGAATGTTTCACCCGAATGTTCCATCTTCAAGGCAAGAGGGCCCTGAAAATCATCGGACTGGCTGCATGGCCACAAATGGGCCCCGACCTCGGGTGTTTCACAGAGGAAGAGGACTTAACTTTCTGGTGCCTTTCCCCACAGTGGAAATTTTTGATTCTGCTGTGGGGGGACGTTTGTGTTGAACTCTATAATGTGTTGTGTCCATTTTTTTTTTTTTTTTAACCTTTTTCTATGGTTTGTATGGAAACTTATTATTTAATTTATGTAAAGCACTTAGGTGTCAATGCGAGTTGACTTAAAACGTGCTATATAAATAAAACTTACTTACTTTTGTTTATCATCACTGAGATCTGTGAAGTAGTAGTAAAAGTCACTCTCAGCTTCTTAGAAACATAGAAAATAGTTGCAGGAGTAGCCTTATGGCCCTTCGAGCCAGCATCGCCATTCAATACATTAATTGGCATTGTGATATTCTCCAATGTTACTACAATTTTTGGCATCAATTTCAATTTATAGTGCATCTGGTTTTCCTGTAGTTCTATATTTATTTATTTCTGCCTTATTTGTAAAGGAGATTTTAATTTTTGAACGCTTCTGTTGAACTTGCTTTTCACCTGCTGTAGAATGTTGAGTTTTCTTGAAGCCAGCACATTGTTCCTCTGTTTTAAATATACTGATATAGTCACTCCCTGACTAACATAAGGGTTACATTCCATGAACCCTTATGGAAATCAGAATTTCGCAAGTCCGAATCATCAACTCTCGCTGTTAGGGCACTTCCTGCGGTGCATGGCCTTTTTTGGTAAGCACCACCGCCATTGCTGGCTTGTTTCTGATGTAAACATGACTGGTCATAGTGTTGTGGAAGTTACAAACTGCCTTGATTGCACTTGACTGAACACAGAATTGTTCAAGTAAGTGCGAGTTTACGTTATTCGCCTATTGTGTAAGTCAGGGAGTGTCTGTATTGAAAAATTTGTGATCCCCTGTACTTCTGCCCAAATTAGAATGTATTTATTTTCTTCCCCAGAGGAGAGCAACTGCGAAGACAGGATGTACAGCGATGCACTCTATTTGCTAAAGTTCTCTTTAATAACAAGGAAGTTTCCAGGACAAGTAGCCGAACATTGGGTGTTGATTTTAGGATTCATTTTGGGCAAATCTTCAACATGCAGATAGTCAACTGGCCAGAAAGTATAAAAATTCAGGTATTTTTATTGGAACACTTCCTTTGAGCGAACTAATGTTCTTTAGTGGTGATTTTTACCTGAACATTGAGTGGATGTCTTTAATTTCCCTCTTTTGCAGCCGTGTGGTTTGCATTGTAGTTTCCCATTCTTGTTGTAATTGGTTCCAGCCAGGAACATCATAAGACCGATGAAATAGGTTCGCCATATGTACTCTGACAAGTCCTTTTAGTATTTTATGCAGCTCAAATATTTAAGTTCTCACCTCCCAAATGTAATAATAGACACAAATCTCCTATGAACTATTTGCATAATTATTCTGTAACCCCAACATCCTCAATGTGCTTTAAGTCGTTGCAGCGATTCAGGATACAGTACTAAATGCAATATTCTTCAGTGTCTGAGAAAGGCTCCGTACAACTAAATAATTGGACAATATGCCTGTCACCCCACCCTGGTCCCGACCTACTCAAATGGCTGTGCCATTTATAGCACCACTGGACATATAAGCTGTAGACATCAACAACAACCTCTTCATGAGGTGGAGAGATCCACCACTGGTGACCTGGCCTGTGGCAATGGATCCTGGTGCCCCGTCTAGTCTACCCCAATGGCTATTTGATCGATTAGAGACATTTCAAAACAATTCACCTAATTGTGGTGGAGAACATGCCCCAATCAGCATCAATGGTGACAGACTGGAAACGATTGAGAGCTTCAAGTTCCTTGGCGATAATATTATTAATGATCTGGGGTGGTCCCACCACATTGAACCAACAGCCAAGAAGGCACATCAACACCTCTAGTTTCTTAGGAGATTGAGGCAATTTGACATGTCCTCAATGACTCTCACAAGATGCGCCATAAAAGGCATACTGTCAGATTGCATCGATTCAAGATTCAATTTGATTTGACTGTATTTTTGTAAAATATTATCTGATCTGATTGGATTGCATGTAAAACAAATCTTTTGACTGTACCTTGGTACGTGGCAATAATAACTCTAAACCTTATATCTATGCAAAAAATATAAGTGTTTTTACTTCAAAACAGATTTAAGTACTAGAAAGTATAAGCCATGGCCCAGGACACAATGAGATGTTGACAGGGCCTGGTGCACTTCTGACCTCCTGCCATATCCTTGGATTCAGACTGAGAATAGGGACATTCCAAACCTACCGAGCGGAGGGGTTTGATGCACTTTATAGGTAGCCCTCTAGCTTTATACCAACCTCTGCTGGCACATCTGGCAAGGCCCCATTCATTTGCAAGGTGTCACTAACATTCACTGGAGGATCTCGACCCAATCCATGTTCTCCAGAGATGCTACCTGACCTGCTGAGTTACTCCAGCACTTTGTCCGTTCTTTGTTTCTACATAAATCGTCATACAGGACTGAAACAGGCCTTTCGGCCCAACTCATCCATACCAACAGGTTTTATAACTGGTGTAGGAAAGAACTGCAGATCCTGGTTTAAATCGAAGGTAGACACAAAATGCTGGAGTAACTCAGCAGGACAGGCAGCATGTCTGGAGAGAAGGAATTCTTACTTTCCAGAGATGCTGCCTGTCCCACTGAGTTACTCCAGCATTTTGTGTCTACCTGGTTTTATAACTGGGCCGCTCCCATTTGCCTGTATTTGACCCATATTCCTCCACACCTCTTCTATGCATGTACCTGTCTAAATGCCTTTTAAATGTCGCTGTGATACCTGCCTTTACAGCTCCCTCTGGCAGCTCCTTCCATATGCACACCTCCATCTCGTGAAAAAATTGCCACTCTGATTTATTTTAGTTTTTTTTATCCTCTCATCTTAAACTTATGCTTTCTAGTTCTGAACTCCTCTACCTTGGGGAAAAAAGACTGACATTAACCTTGTCTATGTCGCTCATGATTGTGTATACCTCTATAAAGTCTATAACTACTTACAGCAGGGTGCTGCTCTAAGTTTAAATGTGGTCTCTCCAATGTATTTTAAAACTGTTGCATGATATCCCAACACTTGTATTCTGATGAAGTAGTTTGGGTTTTATTTCAAATAATCTTAAGTGAAATGTAAATTAAATGTTTTTAAATTTATTTTATTTAGTTTTAAATTTTGTAATTTATTTAGTTCCTTTAAGACAATTGGAAATGTTTTGAAGGATCCGAGCCATACATGGTAAATGGAAATAACACCCTGATCAACATGGACTAATTGGGCTGGAGGGCTTGTTTCCATGTCGTATGACTTTATAGCTTTAATTTTTAAGAGTTTTTCAATTATATCTATTTATTCCACAACATCTGAGATATTTAAAAAATAGAAAAAGGTCGTGTGACATTGTGAGCTCTCAGACATTATCGGGGAAGTTTGTGGGCGAGCTCTCATTTTCTGCCTCCTAAGACCTAGGTGCCATGTAAATGCTGCTAGCTGCTAGCTAATGGTCCTTCATTCAGTCACCAGCAGGCAAGCAGCATGAGTTGGCTCAATCTATCACATTTCTGCACTCTGCACTGAAGTTAAGTTCATGTAACCACACTATTCCCAATGAGAAGAATAACATGTAAGATGATAGATTTGTTAGTTTAGAGATACAGCGCAGAAACAGGTCCTTCGGCCCACGCCGACCAGCGATCACCGCATATTAACACTGTCCTACACACACAAGGGACAATTTTTACATTTACCAAGCCAATTAACCTGCATACCTGTACATCTTTGGAGTGTGAGAGGAAACCAAAGACCTCGGAGAAAACCCACACAGGTCACGGAGAGAACATACAAACTCCCTACAGACAGCACCCATAGTCGGGATCGAACTTGGGACTCCGGCGCTGCACTCGCTGTAAGGCAGCAACTCTACCGCTGTGCCACCGTGCCGCCCTGTATATTTAAAAATTACCACTTTAGTTGGTTTCTTCAGTCATGAGAAATTCCGTGTTACAAAATTAATACAACTTTGCATTTTTGTTTGTTCATGTGTTTCTTCTCCCTTCTCTTATAGATATTTCAAACCATAGGGACAAGCACCACAAAGATAGAAGTATTTGTTCCCATCCCAGAAACCAGTATCCTCACAGGGAGTGCTCCAATAGATGAAATGGAGTTTAGTAGTGATCAGCGTGTGAAGTTTGACCATGAAGGTGTTGGCAGCGGTAGGTTTCAATTGTAACATTTTAATCCCTTGAGTAATTTTACTCAATGCGAAAATAAATGGTCATCAAATTGGTATATTTCCATCCTGTTCCCTTTCCTATTTCAACCACCCCCCACCCACCCTTTCCTCATTCTAGCTAAATATTTCCATGAGACTAGTAGGTATTCTAGGAAGTAAAAACATAGCATTTTGGTAAATATATCAATGCTCTGAAATATATAGTCGCATAGCACTGTCTCTCTTTATTAGTTTTTCCCGATAATTACCATATCTAGATCATTTTTGGCACTTCAGAAATGTGTGTAGTACTCCCGACATGACTCAGTTTTCCACGATGGCTACAATAACACAACACTAACTTGGGACTCCTCGGGATTCCTGTAAATTAATTCTTATAGTTAGCTTTGATCATTCAACTTCCCTCTCCAATGCAGTCTCCCACCTGCAACATTTTAAACTGATGAAAACAAAATGCTGGAATAACTCAGCAGGTCAGCGGCATCTTTGGAGGACAAGCATAGGTAAGTTTTGGTCTGGACCATTCTTCAGATTGAAGAAGAAGGGTCCCAGCCAGAAGCGTCATCTATCAATGTCCTCCAGAGATGCTGGACCCGCTGAGTTACACCAGCAATTTGTGTCCTTTTGTATAAACCAACATCAGCAGTTTCTTGTTTCTAAATCTTAAAGCTTGTTTCTACATCTGATCGCACCATCCCTGTAAGAACCCTGATCGCCACCTTTCTCCCCTGCACTTAGCGCAGTTTCTGACAACAGGCCCTAATCCTTACACATCCTCCCTCAACATGCAAAGAAAGGCCACAACCATGTTTCTGGCCAATAACCTTTCCTTTCACGTCTTCCCTCTACTTCCAATTCCCATTCTCCGTCACTGGGAGCACATTTTTAAATTGGATAAGTGAAATGACCATAGGCAGTACAAGTCGCTTCCTTGCAGCGCAATAGCCCCGGGTGCGACCCTGGCTATGGGAGATGGCTGCACGGAGTTTCTAAGTTCGCCCCGTGACTGCGTGGGTTTTCTCGGAGTGCTTTGATTTCCTCCCACACTCCAAAGACATTAATTGGCTACATTGTTCCTGGCTTGCAGGATAGAACTGGTATATGGGTGATCGCTGGTCGCCGCCCGATTCGGTGAACAGAAGGACCTGTTTCCACGCTGTATCTCTAAATAAAAAACTAAACTGAACTAAACGTTATTTCAAAACATTTTGCGGAATGATTGATGAACAAATGCATCAGTTTCCTGAATTTTATGCTGAATTATCCGATGAACCAGATGTCATTGACTTTGATTATTTGTAGTAGAAAATATTTTTAATAGTTAGTCTTTGGTTGTCATCTTATTCTTGGTATAGTTTATTCAAGGAGAGATCTTGACAAGACTCGGGTCTATTTCCTCTTTTGCACACCAGGGTTCCCAAAAATAGTCCTTCTTTCCTCCACGCTTTTTGTAGTTGTTGAAAAGCCGCTTGCAGGGGCTTGGAGGAGGTCCGCCAAGCTGTCAGCCAAACAAGTAATTTGTTTTTCGGTCAATGTTGACATTAAAGTTAGAGCATGTTTTCTTCTATTCATGAGCAATAAACTTGCATCATTATAGCTTCTCCAAGCTTCTGATATCAAAAAGGTTAAAAATGACTGAGTTCTTTTATAGAGCTTCGAACTATTTGAATCTATTTTGTATACAAACTTCCAGCTTTGTTCACCTCAATAGAATCAAATGAGTATTTATAATTGCCAGAAGGCAACCACTTCAAACATTCTTTCTGATCAACGGAGGGATTTATCCCAGAGAATTGCTTTGCCTCTTTGTTCCTTATGTCCTTCCTTCATACTAACTTTAAAATCCGCTAGAATATTCATCATGCCATACTACAGTAAACCCTCCCTATAACGGGCCATGGTGGGGTGGGGGGGGGGTACGATGTCCATTATTGCTGATTGTCTGCTATAGCCAAGTAAGGTATTAACATTGTATGTAGTTGAAACAAAGAAAGGCAGATTATGGGAAGGGAGTGCGGGGAGGGAGGGGAGAGAAGCTGAGTGGACAGAGCGACAGGAGGAGGAGGCAGTGGCAGTTGAGCGGGGAGCGGACAAAGCCACCATCGTCAACAAGAAGCAGCAGCAGGTGAGAGGGGAGGGAGCCCCATGATGACCAAGAGCATCTTGTTGGTGCCGGCGTCCTGATGAAAACACTGTCCACAGAGGCTACATCATGGGACACAACAACAATTGTGTCATCGGATGGACCATGCCTTGGTGAAGAAGGGCTCACGGCTGCATCTTGCGAGTCGGGAGTGGGGTTGGAAGCCGAGGCTCGAGGCAGTGTGAGCCTGGGGAGGCGTCGGCAGGACCATTTGCTATAGATTAAATCCGTTATGAAAGGGTCCGTTGAGACAGGAGTTTACTGTAATTCGGTAATGTGTGCCAATATTTTTCTGCTGGCTGAAAAAATTACCCTAATAATTTTTCTTTGCCCTATAAAGATAATGTAGTCTTTGTAACATCATACTAGTTTTTATTGTTATGTTAATTCCAGATCGAATACTATCCCCCTAGTCTGGTTTCAGTCAATCACTGAGTCAAACACTCTTTCTTTATTCTTATACAACTGCAGGGACGATCTCAGATCTACTCTCTCTCGAGCCCTCAGTAGTCTCGCGTAAACAGAACTGAAAGAAATGACCGACGCGCCCAAACGAATTACTTACACTTTTATACCCTTAATCGGAGGCGGAGACACTAAGGGCGCAAAAATATAATGAGATGGTCATCCCTACATGTCAATCACTTCTTACAGCTAAGAGATCACAGTAAGGGCACCCACTTTGCCTACTTGCAAACATTGTATACAAGAATTCACTTACCACACATACTATGTATGAACTCACAAAATCCTCTACCCAATCACAGACCTGGGTTTAGCGTCTGTTTAACTTTACCTCAGATTTAGTGGCACCTAAGGCTTCTTTGGAACTGAAAACATTTGAGAGCATCTTTACAAATCTAGACTTGATGGCAACTTTTAATCACATGAGCCTTTTGCACCTGGTGTCCCTTTGTCACCTCAGCAGAGCTTGACCTTTTTCACAGAAGCCTGCCATTTCCAAAGTACCCAAACACATGCATATCTACAGTTACATGGACAAAGTATTTAATGATTGTTCTTTGCATCCTTTATTGTTTTCACACATTATATTAATATATTGTTAATACCCACTTTTTGGGATTTCATCCAATATAATAAATTAATATTCACAAACACATGGTTAGCAGAACAAAATATTTATTGCACTTGAAAAACTGTGCCATTGTCTTAATCCAGTTGCTGATCTAATCTGTTAAATTTTCAGAAAGTTTATTAATTTTACACCTTTGCTTTCCCTTTGCTTTCAGGAGTGGCATTTTCCTTTGAAGCAGATGGAAGCAATCAGCTGATCCTGTTGACTTCAGGCAAGCTAGCGTGCAGTGTGTCCTGGGCAGTGGATGAGAACGGTGTGCCATTGGTGCCTCCTGTGCTTCATCAGAACTATGGGATTCAAAGGTAAACCTTCCAGCTTAGTTTGAAATATTTCCCAATCCAGAGGCAAAGTTACCACTCTTCATTTGTGTGGTATGGTTGAAAATAATTAATAATTCAGACTATTAACCATGTGTAAAATTACAATATTAAAAACGTGGAAGCTTATTTTGAAAAGAAAATATTTTTTCGTTATAAGGTTACTGACGTGACATGAATGATTGTTTGATGTCACATTATTCACCTTATGATGTCACCTTATTATTTCAGCCTGTTACATAAGATGCATCAAATGGTACATCTGCACTTAAAATAGTAATTTGGCAGTGTAGATTAATTCGCACTGATTGCTATTTAGGGGCGGAGAGGGAAAGCATGTAGGGATTACTTAAAATTAGAGAATCAATATTCATACCGCTGGGTTGTAATCTGCTCAAGCGAATATGAGGCATTGTTCCTCCAATTTGCATGTGGCCTTACTCTGATGGGATGTGGCTAGTGATGGGACCCCTTTGGAGGTGGTGAAAATGTCAGAGGATTGTGTTGTATGTGACAACTGATAGGGTGAACGTTGAGCACTAGGGGGACTTTTTCCCTATTGCAACTTGGGGAAGGGGATCAAGAGCAGAGCTACGAGATACCGAGGAGACACATGTGAGGGCCTCATTTATGATAGAAGAGGAGAACTCCCCATTCCATAGAGAATGAGGACATTGTGGCGGCTCCCAAGGGTCGTGCCATCATAGTGTCGAACCCCTCAGCACAGGAGTGGTTCAGTCCGGAGGCGGCCCTTAGCCGGAGGCTTTAAAGGCAGGGGTTTGGGTGCCATCTTCCTCTCGTTTGGTCTTCCCTACAACCGGGAGGAACATAATAAAAAGTGCCTCTCAAAACACGACTTCGTGCTTCATTCTGAGACCCACGCACTACATTGGTGACCCCGACGCTCCATTGGCGTCATGATGGAGAGAAGAGAAAGCCCTACCTCCTCACAGGCTGGCCCGGCCCTGTCTCTGGACGCGGTCTCCGTAAAACTGCCCAACTTCTGGACCACCTGGCCGATCATCTGGTTCCAGCAGGCGGAGGCCCAGTTCACCCTGCGGGGCATCACGGTCGATGCCACCCGCCTCTATTACCTGGTGGGAGCCCTCGACCAGGATGCGGTTGAAGAGGTCACGGACTTCCTCGCAGACCCTCCGATCAATAATAAATACCTCGGCCTGAAAGAGCTCCTGCTCCAGATTTACGGACTGAGTAGGATGGAGCGGGCAGGTAGGATCCTGCATATGGGGGGCCTGGGCGACCGACGGCCATCTACCCTCCTAAAGGAGATGGTGGCGCTACTAGACGGGCACACGCCGTGCCTGTTGTTCGAGTACACCTACCTGCATCTGCTGCCGGCCTACATTCGGTTGCAGCTCACCGACGTCTCGTTTGCCGACCTTCGGGCTCTCGGGAGGCGCACCGACGCGCTGTGGATGGCGCGCCCTGATGACGTCAGCGCGTTGGGCGTCAGCAGAGACGGGGTCGCGCTGAGGTCGACGCACCCTGATGACGTCAACACGCTGGTCGTCAGCAGGCACGCCGATGACGTCACCCCAGCAGCTCCCGATTTCCTCCGGTGGGGCGGGGGAGCTGTGGAAGGAGTGACAGCTCCAGCCCGACGGCCCGCACGATCACCCCCAGCGGCAGTGAGGGGTACTGCACCTGCAGTCCAGCGCCGGCAAGCTTCAGACACCACCAGCAGGAGCAGGCAAGCTCCAAGTGACTCCAACAAGAGACGCTGGTGCTACTACCATCAACGCTGGGGTGCTGCAGCACGACAATGCTCGGGGCCGATTTCCTCCGGACGCATTCTCTCATGGTGGACGTCGGGCGTCAGCGTTTGGTCAACGCCACTACGATGGAGCCGATCACGTTGCGTTTGGATCAACCGGTGGGACGGCCACTGGCGTCCTTGGACTCCCGATTCGCACGGATCTTGGCTGCGTTCCCGGACATTCTCACTCCGCAGTTCCAATTATCAACCCCCAGCCACGGGGTGTTGCATTATATCCCGACTACCGGCCCACCACTCCATGCACGAGCACGGCGACTCCCACCAGATAAACTGCGTCTGGCACGGCGGGAATTCCGCACGATGGAGGCCTTGGGGATCGTCCGCCCTTCGAGCAGCCCTTGGGCGTCCCCACTCCACATGGTCCCCAAGTCAAGCGGGGGCTGGCGGCCTTGTGGGGATTACTGACGGCTGAACGCTGCAACAACAGCGGATCGATACCCCGTACCCCACATCCAGGACTTCACGGCCCATTTGGCTGGGGCCACAATTTTTTCAAAAGTGGATCTGGTACGGGGTTATAATCAGATCCCGGTTCACCCGGATGACGTGCCGAAGACGGCGATCATCACGCCATTCGGGCTTTACGAGTTTACTCGGATGCCATTCGGCCTCAAAAACGCTGCACAGGCCTTTCAGCGCCTCATGGACGAGGTTTGCCGCGGCCTCGATTTCGTGTTCGTGTACCTGGATGACATCCTGGTGGCCAGCCGCTCGCAACAGGAACACTGCGCTCACCTTCGGCAGATCTGTCAGCGGCTCAGCGAGCATGGTTTGGCCATCAACCTGGACAAGTGCCGTTTTGGGATAAACGAGATTGACTTCCTCGGCCACCGCGTGACTGCGCAAGGCGCGGTTCCCCTGCCTGACAGGGTCGACGCCATCCGTCGGTTTCCCCGCCCACGCACGGTGCGTGGCCTGCAGGAATTTGTCGGCATGGTGGCATTCTACCATCGTTTTGTGCCATCCGCGGCCCACATCATGTGGCCCCTGTATCAACTTCTGGCGGGTGGGCAGCACAAGAGCGTTGAGTGGACCCACGAGGCGGAGGCAGCTTTTGATGGCGCGAAGGAGGCCCTTGCTCGGGCCATACTGCTGGTACACCTGCGGGGAGATGCCTCGACTGCTCTCACGGTGGACGCCTCGGAGTCGGCGGTTGGTGCTGTGCTGGAGCAGCTGACGGGCGGAGGTTGGCGGCCCCTGGCCTTCTTCAGTCGGCACCTCAACCGTGCGCAGACCAAATACAGCGCGTTCGATCGTGAGCTCCTGGCTCTGTACCTGGCTGTGCGCCATTTTCGCTACTTCCCGGAGGGCCGCCCGTTCACCGCCTACACCGACCATAAGCCGCTCACTTTCGCCCTGCAGAAGGTATCCGATCCCTGGTCCGCACGTCAGCAGCGGCAATTGGCTTACATCTCGGAATACACCACAGCTATCCGCTACGTCGAGGGTGGCCGACGCATTGTCCCGCCCCGCTATAAACGCCGTGTTCGAGGTGGCGCCCGGAATGGACTATTGTGCTCTGGCGGCGGCACAACTCACGGACGCTGAGGTGCCCGCCTACCGGACTGCCATCTCCGGCCTCCGCCTTGAGGATGTCCCTCTCGGTCCTGGGGGAGTGACAATCCTGTGCGATGTGTCGTCCGGTCAGCCGCGCCCCATCGTCCCTGCCACCTGGCGCCGGAGGGTGTTCGAGGTGATCCACGGACTGGCTCCCCCATCAATCCGGGCAACAACGGCACTGGTGGCAGCTCGTTTCATGTGGCACGGTCTGCGCAAGCAGGTTGGCCATTGGGCTCGCACCTGCATTCCGTGCCAGACGGCAAAAATCCAGCGCCATGTCCGTGCGCCTCTCCAGGAGTTTGGTCTACCTCACCGGCGGTTCGACCATCTCCACATAGACATTGTAGGGCCTCTCCCGCCGTCCCGGGGCATCACCCACCTTCTGACAATGGTGGACCGCTTCACGCGGAGGCCGGAGGCCATTCCGTTGGCTGACACTTCAACGGCTACGTGTGCCCGTGCGTTGTCCGCGCACTGGATTGCTCGCTTCGGGGTGCCGGCGCACATCTCCTCAGACCGGGGGCCACCGTTCACCTCCGAGCTGTGGTCAGCCATGGCTCGCTTGCTGGGTGTGCGGCTACACCACACCACGGCTTACCACCCGCAAGCTAACGGTCTGGTGGAGAGATTCCACCGGCAGCTGAAGGCAGCACTGAAGGCACGACTCTCCGGCCCGGACTGGATGGACGAGTTGCCGTGGGTCATGCTGGGCATCCGGACTGCTCCCAAAGAGGACTTGGCCTCATCATCGGCGGAGCTCGTCTACGGGTCGCCACTCACAGTGCCCGGGGAGTTGGCGCCGGAGCAGCAGGGAACGCCCTCCTCCACCCTTCAAAGCCTTCGCGAGCGAGTTGGCAGGCTCGCACCCGTCCCGACGTCCCGCCATGGGACATTTCGCCCACACGTGCCATTGGCCCTCACGGACTGCCCGTATGTTTTCCTGCGCCGTGATGCCCACCGGACGCCACTCCAGAGGCTGTACGAGGGCCCGTTCCGGGTGCTGGAACACGGGCAGTCGACTTTTGTCCTGGACATGGGGGGCCGGCCGGAGGCCGTGTCGATTGACCGTTTGAAGCCGGCGCACCTGGACATTGACCAGCTGGTTGCCCAACCTCGGCCTCGAGGGCGCCCCCCTTCACGGCTCCCTCCGCCTGTCACTCCATCTGTCCTCCCGCTGGTCCCTCGTCCTGTCCCTCCACCTATGCCTCCGCAAGCCCCACGAGCGGCTAACTTCCGCACGCGGGCCGGCCGGGTCGTGCGCCCGCCGGTGCGTTTCGTGCCTCTGGTTCTGGGGGGGGGTCCTGTGGTGGCTCCCAAGGGTCGTGCCATCATAGTGTCGAACCCCTCGGCACAGGAGTGGTTCAGTCCGGAGGCGGCCCTTAGCCGGAGGCTTTAAAGGCAGGGGTTTGGGTGCCACCTTCCTCTCGTTTGGTCTTCCCTACAACCGGGAGGAACATAATAAAAAGTGCCTCTCAAAACACGACTTCGTGCTTCATTCTGAGACCCACGCACTACAACATCTCTGATGTCCTGGAATGGAACACCACATCATGGGTGCAGATGCGACAGACACGGTGGAATAGGTAATAGGGGATAGAGTCTTTGCAGGGGCAGGGTGGGAAGAAGTGTAGTCTAGATAGCTGGGGGAGTCGATAGTCTACCTCCTGAGATGGAGACGGTAAGATCAAGAAAGTGGAGGGAGGTGTCGGAGATGGTCCAAGTAAATTTGAGTGCAGGATGGAAATTGTTAGGGATGTTAATGAAGTCCATGTTCGACATGGGTACAGGAGGTAGCCATGCTGCAGTCATCACTGTTGCGGAGATAGAATTCACGGATAGGGCCAGTGTACGCCTGGAACAGGGATTGTTCGACGTTATTTATTACTAGTGAGCATAAATGCACAGTATTATCTTTAATGCCCACGTGTTAACTAAATGTCATTCAGGGAAGTAAATCTGGTGTCCTTGCCTGTCTGAGCTCAAGTGATACAGCGCTTCAGCAATATGGTTGACTCATAGGTAGCTGATCCGACCTGTTAAGCTGCTCAATTCAATGACAATTGAGGATGGGCAACAATAGTCAACTTTACCAATGACAACCACATTTCACGATTTAGTGAAAAATAATTAATTCAGAATAAGGTGCAGCCAAATGTGTTTTACCTGGACAAAAATGTATTATTCTTTTTGAGTTATTCTTGCCTGTATGCAAGGTCTTGCACAACATAACATTGTCAAGCGAGGGAGCCAGTACAAACCCAATACAGCTGGGGGGGGGGGGGGGGGGGGAGAGAGACAAGTACATGATAATGTCCAATTTTTAAATTAATTTAACTTGCTTTCATGTTTTTATTTCTTCAAGTGTCGCTAACACGTTCCCCAGTAAGTTTTGGCCTGTTATGTCTATGTGGCTTTAATTGGATACATATCGTTTAAAAAAATTGCTGCTTGCAAATCAACCTTGTGTAACATTTTTTGTACATGCATATTAGCACTCTGAAACATCTGGATGCCATATCATCTATTGGCGCAACTGGATTAACAGACACAAAAAAACTGGCTAAGTGGGCAGCAGAGTCGAGGCTTGATCCAAATGATCCCAGCAATGCAGCTTTGATGCAACTGATAATGGTAAGAGGACTTAACTCAAGGAATCTCATTTTTTTTTACCTGAATGATAAAGACAAATATTTATTGTGCTCCAGTCCCTCCAAGATACAACAGAAGTGGTGTGCCATTCTAATTTTACAATCTCAAATGCTTTGTTCCTTCAGGTACAGTGTTTCTTGCATAGGCCACGCTTTTGCCTTCTGTGATTGGAGATCATTAGCTTTGCTATCCCTACCCTTTGGAATTCAATCTGTGCGCACATATGCATTGTTGCTTTTTCCTGTCTTTCTGCATCTCTGACCATCTTTCAGAATAGCTTAAAATCTAAGCCTTTTACGAGATTCTTACCTTGGTTCTTGATGTAGCAATTCGTGTTGGTCTATATATGAGAGAGAGAAATATGTATATTGCAAGACATAAAGAACCAAGGTGCTATATGTAGGTATGTTGCAAAACCTACCTTAAGCGTCGCTGCAGATCTGTCCCAGCCCGTGTGTGTGATTATGGCGCGGTTTAGAGGGGGGCGGGTTTAAAACGCGATTTTCCCTAGGCTGTTCAAATCGAGCTTGTTCAGCCTACCTCAGTTGCTGACGAAAAATCGCTTGAAGTTTCGGTCGCTGGAGCTATTTTAACTTTTTACGGGTTTATTTAATTATTATATTAAGTTAAAAATTAACCTCTAAACCCGCGACTGCCGACAACGGGACGGATCTCATACAGGGGACAACGGAAGGTAGGTTGTTTATTTTTACATTAAAAAGCGCTTCTCAAGATTCCTTTATACAAAGTTTAATGTTGCGAGTAGCTAATTTGGGGCCCCATTAAATCCCGCAGTATTTTTCTGGGCATTTGGGGCACAAATCTACCGCTATGTGAACGTTCTAAACCAGCGCGTTCCACAGGGTCCCACTCGAAAGCTGATTTAAATGGCCATTAATTTACAGCAATTGAACACTAAATTCCTTCCATTTGGCCTATACATTCATGTAAATGAGATTTTAAAATCATGTTTTATTGTGAATTCTTTGTGAATATTATTTGGACACTTAGGCTATCTAAAAATGTTAATCATTTCTTAAGAAATGGATAGATGTTTAGATCTAGTAATTGAAGTTTGGAATTAGCTACAATTGGGTAACTAACTAATTATATGCTTTAACTAGACTAAGTGGGACCCGTTGGGTCCCAGCATCACACAGGAGGGCTGGTCATCCAACGCAATATTCCACCTCTCCACCAATTCTAATATTGGTGGCCAGTTGGGGGGGGGGGGGGGCTTTCTGGAGCGCTAGTATGGGTGTTGTGGGCTGAAGGGACTGGTTTCCAGAGGGCTGGTATGCAAATTGTGCGCCAAATGGATTCTTGGGCTGGCGTCTCAGTCAATCAAGCCTGTTGTGCTTGCAACTCACTCACTCACGGCTGGTGGGCTGGTAGTTGACTCACGGCTAATCCTTGAAATTCTATTTCAAGCAGTGTATAAAGCCACCAAATTCAAGTGCAGTTTCTTACCACTTCTAGCAGGGTGCAAGGCCACCAAATTCAAGTGCAGTTTCATACCATTTGAAGTAGGGTGCAAAGCCACTAAAGACAGCGAGTCGTGACCTCTCCCTCCTCCATCTTGCAGAGACAGAGCCACACCCACATTTCTGGGTTTTATAACCCCTCCCCCCCCCCCACCGGAAAAGGTGTGGCTTTCATGGAGTGACTGACAGGAGAGAGATTCTCAACATTTAAAAAAAAACTAATAACACTTTTATTTTTCATTGATGGGAAGAATTCTCTGCACCTGCTCAGCGGAGGGGGACTAAGTAAGATGGCCAAAAATCACAGCCGTAAGTGGTAGTGTTTTATCTAAAATCAATATACAGTGTAAACAGGAAGTAAGTGCATTTACAGTAGTGCCTTTTAACTTCAAGCCAATGCACCCAAGCCACCATTTGCAGTAAGTAATGCCTTTGAACTTCAAACCATTGCATCCAAGCCACCATTTGCAGTGTGGTGTCTTTCAACTTCAAACCACACCCAAGCCACCATTTGCAGTAAGTAGTGCCTTTCAACTTCAAGCCAAAGCTCCCAAAGGAGGGAGGGGGGCTTTCTGGAGTGCTAGTATGAACCATTTTAGAACCAATAGACATTATTTTTGCAAGCTTTAGAACCAATATACACTTTTTGCAAGCTTTAGAACCAATAGTCATTTTTTTGCACGCTTTAGAACCAATAGACATTTTTTTTTGCAAGCTTTAGAACCAATAGACATTTTTTTTGCAAGCTTTAGAACCAATAGACATTTTTTTTGCAAGCTTTAGAAACAATAGACATTTTTTTGCCAGCTTTAGAACCAATAGACATATTTTTGCCAGCTTTAGAACCAATAGACATATTTTTTGCCAGCTTTAGAACCTATAGACATATTTTTGCAAGCTTTAGAACCAATAGACATATTTTTGCAAGCTTTAGAACCAATAGACATATTTTTGCAAGCTTTAGAACCAATAGACATATTTTGCCAGCTTAGAACCAATAGAGACATATTTTTTGCCAGATTTAGAACCAATAGACATATTTTTGCAAGCTTTAGAACCAATAGACACTTTTTGCAAGCTTTAGAACCAATAGACTTGTTTTCAAGCTTTAGAACCAATAGACACATTCTGCAAGCATTTTAGAACCACTAAGGGCACTTACATTTGAGTAGACATGTGTTCAGTGTTATTCACAGCTCAGAGAAACGTTACCCTCTGCGTTCCTCCATCTTGAAGAGACTGTGTGGCACACCACTTCCTGGTTTTATAGTCCCTCCCCTACCGCCAGCGGGGGCAGCAGAGAGAATGGGGAATTTTGTAAAAACATTAATATCTCTGTCATTTTTAATTGACGGGGAAAATCCTCGGCACACATGCTGCGGAGGGGGGCTCTGAGCGAGGTGGCCAAAAATGACGGCCGTAGGTGGTGGCGTTCTCTCGGAAATCGCAGCACAGATGGCCAAAACTGGTCAAGAACAGACTTTTAGTAATATAGATTTCAGGTCATCCAAGTAAGATTATTTTATATTTGATTCAGAATGCTTCAATCTATGATAACTGAAAATTTCATTCAGTTCTCTTAATTTTTAAGAAAGTTATGGGCTTTTGACTGTCCACGGTCACAGCTTTTTTGCTATGTCCATAGAAAATCAATAGGGAACAAGATGTTAATTTCCGAGTATGAAAATGGCCTTAACTTTTTAAATACTTGAGATATGAAAGTGAATTAGGTGTCAAATTAAACTTCTTTTTACGCTTTATCTGATGGGATAAATTGCAGACTTGATTTTTTAAATCTCAAAATTTTGTAACATTGCTACTATATGAAATGTCACACTTCTTGCAATATATATATATATATACATTATACAGTAATCTTTATACTCTCTTCTTGAAATAAATGTATAAACTCAAGTTCTTGCTTTTGTAGTCTGCAACAAATGGTGAGGAACCAAACAAAGATTACTTCCGGCTTGATCACCTACAAGAAGAATTTAACTTTTTATCCGAAGAGGCTTTGAACAAATCCAAGCGATTTCGACTCTTACAACTCCGAAATGACGGAGTGACAGAGTTCCTTAATTACAAACAAATTCCCATTAAGGATTCAGAGATTTCTGAGAAGATTTTCCAGGTAAGGTTAATGGCATTTCACGGGTGTACTGGTGCCCATAAAGTGTGATTTTATAAAAACACTCTATCTCCAAAGGTATATAGTAATCTAACAGCAATGGTATCAGATTATTCACTAGAATAATGCCTTCAAACCCCTCCATGACAATTAATCTATAGTTGAAAAAATCTAATATGTTCTACACCAGTAAGCAGGTAACATGACAGTGGTAGTTATTTTAAAACGGCCTCTTATCCTCGATAAAGTGGATGTGGAGGATGTTTTCACTAGTGAGAGACTCTAGGACCAGATGGCACAACCTCGGAATACAAAGAGGTGCCTTTCAAATAGAGATGATGAGGAAATTCTTCAGCCGGAATGTGATGAATCTGCGGAATTCATAGCCCCAGATGGCTCTGGAGGCCGTCATTTGGATATTTTTAAAGCTTTTTAAAGATTGATCATTTCTTGATTAGTAAGGGTGTCAAAGGTTACGTTAGAAGGCAGGAGAACGGGGTTTGGAAAATAGATCGGATATGATCGACTGGTGGAGCAGATTCGATGGGCCGAATGGCCTACTTCTTCTCCTGTCTTATATATTTCACAGAAGGAAACTAACTATCTACATTCTATAGTCTGACACACTTGCAACTCCAACTCGGTCTGATGAAGGGTCCCGACCCAAAACATCGCCTATCCATGTTCACCAAAATGCTGCCTGACCCACTCAGAACTTTGTCTCTTTTTTTGTAGACCAGAATCTGCAGTTCCTATTTCTTCATTCCTGTAATTCTGTTAGCTGTCTCCTTTCATTGTCAAGATGTGGCCATCATTACATTATCAGAAGTTTTACCTTCAAAGAGGTAGTAAAGTCCACGATTCACAGATTTAACCCATGCAGAGAACCCAAACAGCTTTCAAATGATCACCCTATCTGAAAGAAGCCTCAGATGAATATTTATCTCAATGTTATATGATTGGAAAATTGGTACTTTAGTGAGCAACCTCTCAAGCACACTAGATGGCAGGTATATTCCAGGTCAGCCAGCAAATATGAGCCAAAAACATCAAGTAACGTCTTCAGATATAAATAATAAGTATGTTACTAAAACACTTTTTATGGATCTTAATTTCTCCTCAGTGGATTACGGATATTTTATTCAGCAACTTAGTAGTGTAGTGCTTTAGGATACCAATGTGTAAGAAAGAACTGCCGATGCTGGTTTACTCCGAAGATAGGCACAAAATGCTGGATTAACTCAGCGTGACAGGCAACATCTCGGGATAGAAGGAACTGGTGAAGTTTAGGGTCGAGACCCTTCTTCGGACTGAGTCGGGGGAAAGGGAGACCAAGATATGGAAGTTACTCCAGCTTTTTGTGTCTATCTTTGAGACACCAGTGTTCAGTTTTGATTCCTGACATTTAATTTCTGGCCTCATTCACGGTCTTCGGTCCATTAAAGGTGATCCCATCGACAGAGCAAGAGATTAGGCAGAGGATTCAATGGCTCTCTGTTATGATTATTACAGCTAGAAGACCGTAAAGATTTGGTAATTTAGGAAACTATTTGCAAATCAGCTTAACTTCATACGAACTTTGTTTTGTTTTTAATCCCTTCTCTAGGAATACAAGAATAAACAATGTGACAGAGAGACATTAGATCTGACAAGCCACCTCGATGTTCATCGAGCAAAAGTGGCGAAATACCTGCAAAAGGTAATATAATGGCATTGAAACAGCTAAATATTTTTGGGATTAGAAAAGGCTTTCATTTTAAACTTAAAGATATGCACTTCATTCATTGAATGGATACTAACCATCAAGCTTTTAGCTCAGTTTACAGAGAAGGGTTCAATTTACACTTTTTCATCATTTGTAATCACTTATTGTGTTTGATATTTACACATGTAGTTATTAAAAACATGTTTTTATTGTGAATTTGGTAACAGTTTAGTAATACAGTACACATCTTAAACTAAAACTAATATTTATTAATGATGTAGATAATGTACACAGAATACAAATTGTTAGATGTAGTAACATCTAAAAACCCAAGTTGTAGTGACCACTAAACCAGCATGAATAATGACAGAATCAGTACAGTAAGTAAGATGAAGATGACGAGAGAGTGAAGTCAGCAAATTACAACTGGATTAAGTAGATCATTTTATACTTCAGAAGGCACACGTTTAAATTTGCACTGTTAAACACACAGGATAATGGAGACCAATCATTTAGTGTCACTACTTTAAAGTAAATAATCAACAAATTTAAAAGTAAAGTGTGACGTTTATAGGGCCAACTGCGGTAAGTTCCATTGGTTATACATTTTTCTGAAGATGCGTTTGTGCAGAGAGTTAATGGAAATGGGAAACAATAAGCATTTAAGGTTTCTCTTCAAGATCTGAGAACATAAATATGTTGGAGGTGGAGCATGAAGTCAAGTCAAATCAGATTAAGAATAAAAAAAATAGAGAAGGAAACAGAATTTGGATTACAAGCTGGTACGAGAGTCAAATAGAAAAAATAAAGCAAATATATAAAATCTATTTTTATAAAATTAAAAGATTAATTTTGAATGAGGAATATAAACTATATATTTTCTGGGTAAGAGAAGATGAGCATGATTTATGCAAGACCAGCTAAGGTTTTGACATTTTCATCTCGCAATATATCCCTTGAATAGAATGAATGAATGAATAAATAAGTTTATTGGCCAAGTATTCACATACAAGGAATTTGCCTTGGTGCTCCGCCCACAAGTGACAACATGACATACAGTAACAGTTAGGAATGATACATAAAACATTAAACATTAATAATAAAACATTCTTGATTAAATATGTGCATTCAATAAAATACCAGAGCAAAAGGAGGCTACAGATTTTTGGTTATTGAGTAGAGCTACTGCTCGTGGAAAAAAAGCTGTTTTTATGTCTGGCTGTGGCAGCTTTGACAGCCCGGAGTCGCCTTCCACAGGGAAGTGATTCAAAGAGTTTATGGCCAGGGTGAGAGGGGTCAGAGATGATCTTACCCGCTCGCTTCATGGCCTTTGCAGTGTACAGTTCATCAATGGAGGGAAGGTTACAGCCAATAACCTTCTCAGCTGATCAGACGATTCGCTGCACCTCCGGATGTCATGCTTGGTGGCTGAGCCAAACCAGACCATGATGGAGAAGGTGAAGACAGACTCCACGATGGCCGTATAGAATTGGACCATCATTGCCTGTGGCTGATTGTGCTTCCTCAGCTGCCGCGGGAAGTACATCCTCTGTTGTGCCTTTTTGAGTGTGGAGTCGATGGTGGCCCCCCATTTAACATCCTTGGAGATGATGATTCCTAGGAACTTAAAAGACTCAACAGATGTGACTGTGGTGTTGTTGATGGTGAGTGGTATTAGGGGAGGGGGTGCTTTCCTAATGTCTATTATCAATTCCACTGACTTAAGAGCATTGAGCTCCAGATTGTTGCGATGGCACCAGGACGCCAGCTGTGTCACTTCTTGTCTGTAGGCAGATTCCTCCCCATCCTGGATCAGTCCAATCAGGGTTGTGTCATCCACAAACTTGCAGAAGCTTGACAGAGGATTCAGTGGAGGTGCAGTCATTGGTGTAGAGAGAGTAGAGGAGAGGGGAGAGTTCACAGCCTTGCTGTGCTCCTATGCTGAGGGTTTGCGGGTCTGAGATGTGCTTTCCCAGCCTCACATGCTGCTTCCTGTCTGTCAGGAAGCTGGTGATCCACCAACAGGGGTTCAGATACAGTCAACTCGGAAAGTTTGGAGTGTTGTAGCTCTGGCACAATAGTGTTGAATGCAGAGCTAAAATCAACAAACAAAATCCTCGCATAGGTCCCCTGACGGTCTAGGTGCTGGAGGATGAAGTGCAGGCCCAGGTTGACTGCATCATCCACAGATCTATTGGCCCAATATGCAAACTGCAGAGGGTCCAGCAGGGGTGATATTTTGTGATATTTTTCAGCTTGGCCAGCACAAGTCTTTCAAGGGTCTTCATGACCACAGAGGTCAGTACGACAGGACTGTAATCATTAAGACCAGTAATCCTTGCCTCTTTGGCTAAAGGGACAATAGTGGAGACTTTGAAGCAGGCAGGGACAGTACAGGTTTGCAGGGACTGGTTGAAAATGTCTGTGTAGACCGGTGCCAGTTGTTTGGCACAGAGCTTGAGGGTAGTGGGGGAAACATTGTCCAGTCCTGGAGATTTCCATTTTTTTCTTTCTTCTGAACAGCCTCTCCACCTCCTCTATTTTTATTGTTGTAGGAATTTCCAGTCATGTAGCTGTTGAATCAAAGAAAGATTGCACATAGAGTGAGGCAATTTGGCCCTTCACAGCTGTGTGTAAGCAATCTGGCTGATGCCATCATCCAGCAAATCATTTTCATTTCAATAACAACCAATTTCCTTTTGAATTCCAAGGTTGAAGCTTTCCTCTACTCTTCCTGGTTGTCATTCCTGCTTCAAATTTGAGTCATTTGCAATGCAGAAAAGTCTTCCTAGCACCTTCCACTAAGGGGAATGATTCAATTCATTCTGTATATCCTTCTTGATTGCAAATGTCTACCAGAATCTTTGTAACCTTGCATTTTTGAGGAGCACAACCCAAATTCTTGAGGCAATCCCGACAAGTAATTTATCCCGTGAACCCTTCTAATTTTCTGCAGCCTCTCAGATTCCCCTTTTTTCCCTAAACTAGTGTGTCCACAATTAGATGCAACACTGAAGTCACTGCGGAGAAACTGCTTGACTTAACAACATCCTTGCTTTTGTACTCAATTCTTTGTAATTCCTTTATAAATAAAGCATAAGACCCCAATGCCTTTTAAACCATTTTCTTAATATGCCAGAGCATTTTCAACAATTTCTGAATTTTAGTACCCCATTTATATTGTCTCTTTTCATTCTTCCTATCATATCATTCTGTTTGTTGATTTTAATTTTTTCCCGCAATGCTTTTACCTATACTGTTATCCCATTTATAACTATCCTCACAATTCATTCGACATACGAGTTTGTATCATCAACAGGGTTAAAAATGTATTGTCTTTCCACTGGTAGACACAAATTGATGGAGTAACTCAGCGGAACAGGCAGCATCACTGGAGATGTCAAGTGAGTGGGCGATACAGAGATAGAATGCAGTCGGAGACAGTAAGACTGGTGGGAGAACTGGGAAGGGGGAGGAGATGGAGAGAGAGGGAAAGCAAGACTACTTGAAGTTAGAGAAGTAATTGTTCATACCGCTGGGGTGTAAACTACCCAAGCAAAATATGAGGTGCTGTTCCACCAATTTGCTCTGGGCAGCACTCTGACAATGGAGGATTGGGAATGACAGATTGCAAATGGGAGAGGGAGTTAAAGTGCTGAGCAACTGGGAGATCAGGTAGGTTAAGGCAGACAGAGCTGAGGTGTTATGCAAAAAGATCGCTGAGCCTGTGCTTGGTCTCGTCGATATAAAGGAGTTGACACCTGCAGCAGCGGATACAGTGGATGAGGTTGGAGGAGGTGCAAGTGAACCTCTGCCTCACTTGAAAAGGCTGTTGAGGTCCTTCGAGGGAGGAGGTAAAGGGATAGGTATTGCATCTTCTGCAGTTGCCTAGGAAAGTACCTGGGGAGGGGGTGATTTGGGTGCGAAGGGACGGGTTGAGTAGGGAATTGCGGAGGGATCGGCCTCTACAGAAAGCAGAAAGGGGTGGAGATGAGAAGATGTGGCCAGTAGTCTTTCCGCTGACTGGTTAGCACACCACAAAAGCTATTCACTCTATCTCAGTATACATGATAATAAATTAAACCCAAACTCAAATTGTACAGCCAATAAGATTTGCCTTTAAGAATGCCATGCTAGTTTTCCTTGATCAATCTACATTGTGGAATTTACAGCTGATTCGGAGCTTGATTATTGTTTCTTTTAGGAAGGAGATGAGGACACATTCTTTCATCGGAGGGTGGTGAATCTGTGGAATTCTTTGCCAAAGAAGGCTCTGGAGGCCATCTGGATATTTTTAAGGCAGAGATAGATAGATTTTTGATTAGTACAGGTGTCAGAGGTTATGGGGAGGAGAATGGAGTTAGGAGAGAAGGATAGATCAGCCATGATTGAATGGCGGAGTAGATTTCATTTCTACTATTCCATATGACCTTATGATAATTGACTGGTTTGTAGTTACTATAGTTACATCTGTTCATATTTATAGATTACAAAGAATTTGGTAATAATTGTCAAACTATTATGTAGCAGAATTTGCATGTGTGTAGGGATTGCTTTCTGAAATTCTGTGGAAGTACAAAATTGAAGAACAACATTTAGTTGGGTTGTAATGTTAAAGTTATAGAAGGCATTGGTGAGGCCAATTCTGGGGTATGGTGTACAATTTTGGTTGCCAAATTATAGGAAAGATGTTAACAAAATAGAGAGAGTACAGAGGAGATTTACTAGAATGTTGCCTGGGTTTCAGCACCTAAGTTACAGAGAAAGGCTGAACAAGATAGGTCTTTATTCTTTGGAGCGCAGAAGGTTAAGGGGGGAATTGATAGAGTACTTTAAAATTATGGGAGGGATAGACAGAGTTGACGTGGATAAGCTTTTTCCATTGAGAGTAGGGAAGATTCAAACAAGAGGACATGATTTGAGCATTAAGGGACAGAGGTTTAGGTGTAACATGAGCGGTAACTTCTTTACTCAGAGAGTGGTAGCTGTGTGGAATGAGCTTCCAGTGCAAGTGGTGGAGGCAAGTTAGATCTTATCATTTAAAAATAAATTGGATAGGTATATGGACAGGAAAGGAATGGAGGGTTATGGTCTGAGTGCAGGTAGATGGGACTAGGTGAGAGTAAGTGTTTGGCACAGACTAGAAGGGCCGAGATGGCATGTTTCCGTGCTGTAATTGTTATATGGTTATAACATTTGATAAATATTTGTCTTCTTAGGTTCGGGACTCTGTAACAAGCAGGTTTCTGCTGGCAAAGCATCATTATACCTTACCAGATATGGTTATTGAAGAGGCAGTCCCCAGCATAAGGTAAATATAATGTCATACTCTAATTAAGTAAGTATGTAAGTAAGTAACCTGCATTTATCTTCTGTTTCGGATAGAATTCAATATTTTGTCAATATTAAATATCCAGAGGCCACTATTTTTTTTCTTATCATTTTCTCTTCATATAGTTTAAGAATGAAACCATTGCACATTGAAAAGCAGGAGAAATAACTGGGCCAATGTATGCCTTGGAATGTAAAATTCCCCCTCAAATGACCATAATATTAACTATTGTTGTAGTACTTTAAGACTTCTAAATTGGAACATGAGTAGCAACAATGTAGAGTGAATGAATGAATAGCTTTATTGGTCATGTATTCACATACAAGGAACTTGCCCTGGTGCTCCACCCGCAAGTGACAACATGACATACAGTGACACTTAGGAAAGACACATAACACATGAATAATAAAACATTATCGATTAAACGTGAATTAAATAAAATACCAGAGCAAAAGGAGGCTGCAGATTTTTGGTTATGGAGTTGAGCTACTAGTCGTGGAAATCACTGTTTTTATGTCTGGCTGTGGCAGCTTTGGCAGTCCGGAGTCGCCTTCCAGAGGGAAGTGATTCATAGAGATTGTGGCCAGATTGAGAGGGGTCTGAGATGATCTCACCCGCTCGCTTCCTGGCCCTTGCAGTGAACACTTCGTCAATGGAGGGAAGGTTGCAGCCAATAATCTTCTCAGATAAACTGACGATTCGCTGCAGCCTCCGTATGTCGTGTTTGGTGGCTGAGCCAAACCAGATCATGATGGAGAATGTGAGAACAGACTCTACGATGGCCATATAGAATTGGACCACCATTGCCTGTGGCAGATTGTGCTTTCTCAGCTGCCGCAGGAAGTACATCCTCTATTGTGCCTTTTCGACTGTGGTGTCGATGGTGCCCCCCCCCCCCCCCCCCCCCCCCCCCCCCCCCCCCCCCCCCCCCCCCCCCCCCCCCCCCCCCCCCCCCCCCCCCCCCCCCCCCCCCCCCCCCCCCCATTTAACATCCTTGGAGTTGATGGTTCCCAGGAATTTAAAAGACTGCACAGATGTGACTGTGGTGATGTTGATGGTGAGTGGGGTGAGGGGAGGGAGAGCTCTCCTAAAGTCTGCAATCAATTCAATTAAGAGCATTAAGCCCCAGGTTGTTGCGATGGCACCAAGCAGGCAGTGAAGAAAGTAAATGGCATGTTGGCCTTTATAACAAGAAGAATTGAATATAGGAGCAAAGAGGTCCTTCTGCAGTTGTAGAGGGCCCTAGTGAGACCACACCTGGAGTATTGTGTGCAGTTTTCGTCCCCTAATTTGAGGAAGGCCATTCTTGCTATTGAGGGAGTGCAACGTAGGTTTGCAAGGTTAATTCCCGGGAAGACGGGACAGTCATATGCTGAGAGAATGGAGCAGCTGGGGTTGTACACTCTGGAGTTTAGAAGGATGAGAGGGTATCTCATTGAAACGTATAACATCGTTAAGGGTTTGGACAAGCTAGGCAGGAAACATGTTCCCGATGTTGGTGTGGAGTCCAGAACTAGGGGCCACAGTTTAAGAGTAAGGAGTAAGCCATTTAGAACGGAGACGAGGAAACACTTTTTCTCACAGAGAGTGGTGAGTCTGTGGAATTCTCTGCCTCAGAGGGCAGTGGAGGCGGGTTCTCTGGATGCTTTTAAGAGAGAGCTAGATAGGACTCTTAAAAATAGCGGAGTCAGGGGATATGGGGAAAAGGCAGGAACGAGACACTGATTGGGGATGATCACATTGAATGGCGGTGCTGGCTCGAAGGGCCAAATGGCCTACTCCTGCACCTATTGTCTATTGTCTATAAGACGCCAGCTGTGCCACTTCCTGTCTGTAGGCAGATTCCTCCCCATCCTGGGTCAGTCCAATCAGGGTTGTGTTATCCACAAACTTGAGAAGTTTGACAGAGGAATCAGTGGAGGTGCAGTCATTTGTATAGAGAGAGGAGAGGGGAGTACGCAGGCCTTGCGGTGCTCCTATGCTGAGGGTCTGCAGGCCTGAGATGTGCTTTGAGAGTAGAGGGGGAAACATTGTCCGGTCCTGGAGATTTCCAGCTTGTCTGTTTTCTGAACAGCCTCTCACCTCCTCTATTTTTATTGTTGATGATGGAGAAGTGATGTTGTGCAACATGGAGGGGGTGGGTAATTGGGTGCTAAGTGGTGATTGGAGAGGGGTGGGTGGGAAAGGATCCAGTCTTTTGAGACTGGAGTCTTGCTTTAAGAAACAAAAAACTGTAGATGCTGGTTAATACCAAAGATCCTATAGATAGACCACTCCTGCTAAATGCAATGGGCTGACGTGTAGTACGCAACGGAGCGGAACGTGAGCCTTTTTTACATCCATTTCAGTAACCCGACCCGACTTTGTAAATCCCTCTCTGCGTTGCAGGGGAACAGTTTGTGTGTGTGTGTGATATAGGGTTAGATTCATAATTCTGTTCATTCATAATTCTGTTAAATTTTGTTAAAGATTAATATGTTAACAAATTATGATTCTATTAATTGTCTTTTTGAAATTTTTTTTTTTTTAATTTTCTTTTTAAATGGCTCATGTGCTGTGTTTTTGTATTACGCTTGCACTCTGTAATGCATCTAATCACACTATTCACAATTGCGGTATTTGGAAAAATAATAGCAATATGAAGATTCCAGTTGCTCTTCTCTTGGAATGTTCCTTAATGATTTTTTGTGTCTATGGAATTATTTTTCAACAATAAAATGGGTCTGGTCTTCCCAATAGCCAGAGAGTGGAATGAGATGGCGATATATAAAATGGAGGATCATTGCATCTGCAGAAACTGTTTGGTCATTTTCTGTGTACCAGGTGCCAGGAAGTCTAGCTCCTAGATTGAAATATCTGATAAGGTGAGGTCCGTAGAGGGAATTCGTTATTGTTTCATAAAATAAAAGTTTAGTGGTCCAGTGCTTGACTCGGTGTTTTACTGAACTAGACTAAGGGGGTTTAGCTCTAGGAGCATAATTACACAGGCACCCTCCACACTCTAAAATAAAATTGCCCCGTACATTATCCCCATTAATCTTTCCCCCTCATTTAAAGCCATCCTTACCTTATATTTTAAAATCCACTTCATGGAAGAATTGACTTACCACATTGTACTTCACTTCTAGCATTGGAATGTCATGTGCTCATTGCAAGGATGAAGTGAAGATCATTCACAGAAACGTGATTTGTTCTTTTCTGTTTTAATGTTCTTCTTGTCCATTTATTTTCAGAATTATCGGTTCATCTGGTGTTCTGTGCACTGAATATAATTAATTCAACGTGTTACATTTGAGATTATAAGAACATTTCAATATTTTTGTCTTTTTTTCTTAGCTTAATGAAAATTTACCTTGTAAAGGTTATGCTGACTGAGAAAATAACTCGTGTAAAATCAAGAGTTGAACTATTTGCTTTTTGCGTCATCTGCTGTTATTGTATTTTCTTCTAAAATGATTTTAAATTGATGTACATTTCACAATTATTGCGTGAGCTTTAGCCAATTGAGTTTTTTTTGTGGTAGCTTTAGAAACTGTTTCTATCAGCTGTGTACACAATTAATATAATGTAATAATTCCATTAGTTGTGTAGTTATAAAGCAATGTATAGTTGTCATTTCCTCAGCCTGAGAGGTTTAGCCCTTTTGCCAAAAAGACTCTAGTGGTTAATAATGCCTATAATGACTCCAGTATTATGCTATGCCTATAATGACCTTATATGTGTCCTGCATCATACATCTGAGATTCAAGGATGCCATAATTACATCGTAAAGCGAAAACTCCTAGTTTTGTAGCTCTTCTGAGGCCATTGCAATAAGTTGAATGGAATCCTGCATGTAAGTTATGCACCATGTGCTGATCCATGGACCAGTAAACTTAGATCATTTGTGATGGATTCAACAATTATTCTTGGATTGATCAATTAGAAGCATATTATGGCCTTATTTATTGTCTCATGTTACTGCTTGTCTGTTTCCTGAATGTTTCCTGGGTTTATAATCTAAACAGTAACTGTACCCAAGAGAAAATGAATATTTCTTGGAGGTAGAATTGAAGTTCAGAATTTTGCATGAAGGCTTCATGCTGATATTCCATCTGCTAATATTATAGTAACATTCATTTGTATTAAGTATTCCATTTGGATCTGAAGGATCTTGCCAGATACAGATTATGCCTTGTTTCTGGGCCAAAGACATTAAGGATTTTTGGGGATTAGTTTTGAAAACTTAACTCCAGCACTCTGTGGTTTGCTCAACATTCTAGTATCTACATGTCCTTGTGTCTCTGTCTGTACAGGCCTGTTGGGCCAAATGACCCATTTTTCTACTGTATGACTCCCTCACACGAAGTGACATAGTCAGTAGAGCTGCTGCCTCACAGCGTCAGAAACCCGGGTTCAATCCTGATCTCGGGTGCTGTCTGCATGGAGTTTGCATGTTCTCCCTGGACTGCGTGGGTTTCCTCCAGGTGCTCCAATTTTTCCATCCACATGCCAAAAACGTGCGGATCTGTAGGAAAATTGGCCTCTATAAATTGTCCCTGGAGTGTTGTAAGTGGATGCATAAGTGGGATAACATATAACTCGTGTGAAACGGCAAATGATAGTCGGCGTGGACTCCATGGGCTGAAGAGCCTGTTACCATGCTCCATTTCTAAAACTAAAAATTAAAATATTGAAAAAATAACATAGTAAAATCTCAAAACATAACACAAAACTCATTCTCTTTCTTGGTTCCTTTCTAATACTTTTACCTTAAACCTGGTTTAATACTTTGATACTTGCCTCTGATCGTAACAACTATCTTTTGTGCAAAGTACTGTGTCTGTCTGCTTTAGTGTTGGTTTCTTTTCATATATCTTCATGTCTCTTTATTTCTTGCACTTTCTGTACAGTTCTGGTGAATCACGGTATGTTACGTTTTTCATATCTTTCCTTTCCATGTTATCACTTTAGCTCATATTAACTGTTTATAATTATTAAAACATTTTATATAATTTTCATTAAAATTGAAACCAATATTTTCTTTGATTTTGTATAGCTTCTTAAATGTACGCAAAGTTAAAACTATCTGGAAGTTTAAAAAATGTGACGAGAAAATTGCAATATTTTTTAAATATGCTTTCTTTTATAGTATGTTAGGTGTCAATCTGTTCAGACTGGCGGAACCGAGGAGGCCACTTAGACCACGAAGAAAAGAGAGGAAGAAGGTCACGGCCCAAAACCTTTCTGATGGAGATATTAAACTTCTGGTGAACATTATTCGAGCCTATGACATACCAATACGTAAATCCATGGGAAGGTAGGAGAATCTCTTTGCAGTATAGTTTTTGTTTTTTTAAATCTTCACACAAGTAAATATTGGTGGAGACAAATTATCATTAAGATTTTCTTTTTTTATAAAAGGAACTCTATGTTTGTTTCTAGATATGCTGAAAAAGAAATAATCAAATAAATGTTTGTCTTAGAATTGTACAGCATAGAAACGTATGCTTCAGCCCATGGCCCACCTGTGCCAAATATACTAATTTCACCTGCCTTCCTCATTTAAGTATCTTTCCAGATGCCTCTTAAATGTTCACACTATTTCTGTTATTCTTTCTGCAGACCAGCACTAACTTCCAGATCTGCAAGATCTGTTAGTGAAACATTTCCAACCTCTCAGCCACCCCAGATATCAGCTCAAAGCCCGGAGTGGTTTACTGACCAGGTATGAAACAATCAGAAAATATAAAGGTATATGGGACCTACATGTGACCAGACTTATATTCTCAGAGATGCCATCAGTTAAGTGACTGGTCAAACCAAGGATTCTTCTACTCTCTCCAGTTAGTTACATTTTGATATTCTTTTGGTAGGCATAAGAGACTGTTTTTGCAGAAATCTTGAGCAAAACACACAGTGCTGGAGGAACTTAGCGGGTCAGGCAGCATTAGTGGATGGAATGGAACAGACTAATTGGACTGAAGAAGGGTCCCGCCTCGAAACATTGCCTGTCCATTCCCTCCCGAGATGCTGCCTGACCCACAGAGCACCTACAGCTGACCATGTTATCCCTGGCACCTTTGCCCATGTTTATCCCATCAGTGGAATATAACTGTATATAACTGATGTTTCCACATCAATATAACTGTGGAAACTAAATTATTGTCTCTGACAATGGAGGAGGCCGAGGACAGAAAGTCTGAAGCTGGGTCTCGACCCGAAAAGTCACCCATTGCTTCTCTCCGGAGATGCTGCCTGTTCCACTGAGTTACTCCAGCATTTTGTGTCTATCTTGGAAACTAAATTAAACTCAATTTATTTGTTTAATTTATTTTCCCTGGTTCTAAATGCAAATATATACTAAATCAATTCACTCAATGTGAGAACTATCTTGACATTTTTTATCACTATGCTCTGTCCGTTTACATTTCTAAATTATCAACTAATGAAAACCATTTGCCCCCTTCAAGGATTTTACTGTATGATGAAGTCTGCTAATATACAGGGGCTTGCAAAAGTATTCATACCCCTTGAACTTTTCCACATTTTGTCACGTTACAACCACAAACGTAAATGTATTTTATTGGGATTTTATGTGATAGACCAACACAAAGTGGCGCATAATTGTGAAGTGGAAGGAAAATGATACATGGTTTTCAAATTTTTTTACAAATAAAAAACTGAAAAGTGTGGCGTGCAAAAGTATTCAGCCCCCTTTACTCTGATACCTCTAAATAAAATCCAGTGCAACCAATTGCCTTCAGGTCACCTAATTAGTAAATAGAGTCCACTTGTGTGTAATCTAATCTCAGTATAAATACAGCTGTTCTGTGAAGGCCTCAAAGGGTTTGTTAGAGAACATTCGTGATCAAACAGCATCATGAAGCCCAAGGAACACACTAGACAGGTCAGGGATAAAGTTGTGGAGAAGTTTAAAGCAGGGTTAGGTTATAAAAAAAATATCCCAAGCTTTGAACATCTCACGGAGCACTGTTCAACCCATCATCCGAAAATGGAAAGAGTATGGCACAACTACAAACCTACCAAGACATGGCCGTCCACCTAAACTGACAGGCCGGGCAAGGAGAGCATTGATCAGAGAAGCAGCCAAGAGACCCATGGTTACTCTGGAGCAGCTGCAGAGATCCACAGCTCAGATGGGAGAATCTGTCCACAGGACAACTATTAGTCGTGCACTCCACAAATCGGGCCTTTATGGAAGAGTGGCAAGAAGAAAGCCATTGTTGAAAAAAAGCCATAAGAAGTCCCGTTTGCAGTTTGCCACAAGCCATGTGGGGGACACAGCGAATATGTGGAGGAAGGTGCTCTGGTCAGATGAGACCAAATTTGAAGTTTTTGGCCTAAATGCAAAACGCTATGTGTGGCGGAAAACTAACACTGCACATCACCCTGAACACACCATCCCCACTGTGAAACATGGTGGTGGCAGCATCATGCTGTGGGGATGCTTTTCTTCAGCAGGGACATGGAAGCTGGTCAGAGTTGATGGGAAGATGGATGGAGCCAAATAAAGGGCAATCTTGGAAGAAAACCTGTTAGAGTCTGCAAAAGACTTGTGACTGGGGTGGAGGTTCACCTTCCAGCAGGACGACGACCCTAAACATACAGCCAGAGCTACAATGGAATGGTTTAGATCAAAGCATATTCATGTGTTAGAATAGCCCAGTCAAAGTCCAGACCTAAATCCAATTGAGAATCTCTGGCAAGACTTGAAAATTGCTGTTCACAGACGCTCTCCATCCAATCTGACTGAGCTTGAGCTATTTTGCAAAGAGGAATGGGCAAAAATTTCAGTCTCTAGATGTGCAAAGCTGGTAAAGACATACCCCAAAAGACGCAGCTGTAATTGCAGCGAAAGGTGGTTCTACAAAGTATTGACTCAGGGGGGCTGAATACTTTTGAACGCCACACTTTTCAGTTTTTTATTTGTAAAAGAATTTGAAAACCATGTATCATTTTCCTTCCACTTCACAATTATGCACCACTTTGTGTTGGTCTATCACATAAAATCCCAATAAAATACATTTACGTTTCTGGTTGTAACGTGACAAAATGTGGAAAAGTTCAAGGGGTATGAATACTTTTGCAAGCCACTGTAATAAAGCCTCAATAAGTGACCACAGATCAAACGATCCCAAAATTCTGCATTCGTTCCCCTAAATCTCTCCTCCTCCATGGCCTTAAAAACTCAATGTCTGTGCAGCTTTTTACCATCTACCCTAACATTTCTGATGTGGGGCAGGGTAAAATTCTGTTCAATAAATTATTTACTTTGTACCTTGATGTATTTTATTTTGTTGAAGTTCCTTTTGAAATGCAACTTGCGCATTTGACAGGTCCATTTAGATATTTTTGCCATTTAGTTCAATTAACTCGCATGAATGTTCAAAGTAAAAATATTTTGAAGTTACAATGTCTTTTGATTTTCCCTGCTCTGAGTAGTTTTGTTTATAGATGTTGAGTAAACATTATTTAGCTAAGGAAGTTCTGATGACATGACAATGTCAATATCTTAAACATTCTAATAATTGGAATACCTATTTTGTCAAAGGTTTCAGTGCATCCTTTTGTGGAGGTTTCATTTCAACGTATAGTCCGTCAAACTGCTACTCTAGATGGCCCAAACCCTAACTGGAATGAAGAACTGGAACTCCCATTCAGGTAACTCATAAAGAAGATTGATTCGGATGAAGGCCAAATAGATCCATCTGATTTCCCTGCCTTCGAGAATACCAATTTCTAAAGTTTCAAATGGCCACATGAAAAACAGTCAGGATTATTGTAATAAGGTTATTTGTTTAGAAGACCAATAAAACCTTTTCTGGTTGACTGCTAGTAACTAGTTGTCATTGGATCTGCTGATTTTCACATTATTGTTAACTATTGGGATGATGGAATTGATGACTTTGTGGCCACATTAGCAGATGATACGAAGATAGATAGGGGGTCAATTATTGTTCAACGAGCAGAAAATATGCAGAAGGTCTTGGACAGGTTGAGAGAGTGGACAAAGAAGTCGCAAATGGAAAACAGTTCAGCATAGTGTACTGTCATGCACTTTGATAGAAGGAATAAAAGAGTAGACTACCTTCTAAATGGGAAGACAATTCAGATATTGGAACTGGAGAATGCTGGTGTAGGTTCCCAAAAGTTTAATGAGCAGGTTGGGGATGGTAAAGAAGGCAAATGCAATGCCAGTATTCATTTGGCATTGGAAACTAGAATATAAAAGCAAGGATGTCATGCCGAGGCTTTAAATGACACTGGTGTGGCCACATTTGGAATATGTTGGCAGTTTTGGGCTGCATATCTCAGGAAGGATCTGCTTGCAGTCTGAGGGTTAGAGAAGATTTACGAGGATGATCCCAAGTATAATTGGGTTAATGTATGAGGGGCGTTTGATAGCTCTGGGCCTGTACTCGCTGGAGATTAGAAGGATGAGGGGAGATTTCATTGAAATGCAGTGAAAAATAAAAGGCCGAGACAGAGTGGACGTGGAAAGAATATTTCCAAAAATAGAAGTCTAGAACCAGAGGGCACAGCCTCAGAATAAGAAGACTTACTTTTAGAATGGAGAAGAGGAAGATTTTCTTTAGAGAGAGAGCTCTCTAGTAGTAAATGCCTACTATTTTCTGTGTGCTTAAGCAAAGCAAGAATTTCATTGTCCTATACAGGGACACATGACAATAAACTCACTTGAACTTGAACTTTAGAGAGAGAGTTCTTTAGACAGAGAGTTGTGAATCTGTGGAATTCATTGCCACAGACAGCTGTGGAGGCCAAAACATTGGGTATTTTTAAAGCATTGACAAGTTCTTGATTAGTAAGAGTGTCAAAGATTATGGGGAGAAGAATAGATTTTAGGGGATAAAAAAGATCAGCCATTATTGAATGCAAAGTAGACTCAAAGGGCCAAATCATCTAATTCTGCTCCGATGTCTTATGGTTTATAATTGTTCCATGTACTGAAGTACAGTGAACATCTGTAGTCGGTGTGCCATCAGATCATATTCTACATGATCAAACTAAACACGAATATCACGGGTAGTGCAAACAGAAAAATACCAGAGTACAAAATATAGCTTTACATTTTTGGACCACTGCAGATACAGAGGAAAGATCAAAGATCCATAAAAAAGGATTGAGTGCAGTTGGTGCAGTAGTTCCATTGGTATAATTATAAACTCAGCCTAAATAAACTTAGAAAATGAAATTGTTCACAGTGTTGGGTCAGCAGCCATTTCAGTTATGCCCTCCCCTCATCCTGTCCAAGCTGCAGTAGTGGACAAGGCTCCAAAATAATGCGAGCATGACATTTACTAGAACTATTTCACGAGTGTGAACAAGGATAGGTTGTAACAAAATCTCACAAATTGCCAGCTGTTTACTACCTAAGAATCCATGAGCCAGTTTTAAACAAATCATCTCATTGTTCATCAGACAATGAAAGTAAGCATGCAGGTACAACAGGTAGTGAAGAAAGCGAATGGCATGTTGGCCTTCGTAACAAGAGGAGTTGAGTAAAGGAGGAAAGAGGTAATTCTGCAGTTGTACATGGCCCTAATGAGACCACACCTGGAGTATTGTGTGCAGTTTTGGTCCCCTAATTTGAGGAAAGACATTCTTACTATTGAGGAAGTGCAGCGTAGGTTTACAAGGTTAATTCCCGGGATGGCGGGACTGTGATATGCTGAGAGAATGGAGCGGCTGGGCTTGTATACTGTATTTTAGAAGGATGAGAGGGAATCTTATGGAAACATATAAGATTATTAAGGGTTTGGACATGCTTGAGGCAGGAAACATGTTCCCGATGTTGGGGGAAGTCCAGAACCAGGGGCCACAGTTTAAGAATAAGGGGTAACGGAGATGAGGAAACACTTTGTCACACAGAGAGTTCTGAATCTGTGAAATTCTCTGCCTCAGAGGGGGGTGGAGGCCGGTTCTCTGGATGCTTTCAAGAGATAGGGCTCTTGAAGATAGCGGAGTCAGGGGATATGGGGAGAAGGCAGGAACGGGTTACTGATTGGGGATGATCAGCCATGATCACATTGAATGGCGGTGCTGGCTCGAAGGCCTACTACTGCACCTATTGTCTATTGTTGCAGTCCTTAGATTTTCTTTAATTTGAATTTTGATATGCTATTTTGATATTAATATTTTGTATTTTATCTAAAAGTGTCTTTATGATTTTGTGGATATGTGCTTAAAAAGCAGTTAACGGGACAATGTGGTAAGAGCAAAAGAATGGGACTAAATGGATGGCTCTTTCAAAGAGCCAGCTTTAGAACTGGCCAGAAATAACCACCTCTTATAATTCAATGTGCAAAAAAGGAACTGCAGATGCTGGTTTACACCAAAGGTAGACACAAAATGCTGGAGTAACTCAGCAGGTCAGGCAGGAGAAAAGAAATAGGTTACGTTTCGGGTCGACTCTCTTCATCAGTCTGGTGAAGGGTCTTGACTGAAACATCACCTATTCTTTTTCTCCAGAGATGCTGCCTGGCCCAATGAGTTACTCCAGCATTTTGTGTCTATCCTATAATTAAATACTTTTGGAAGATTAGTCTTCTTCAGTTCTTAAGGGATTGCCATTAAATACGAAGGATGGCAGAGTTGTAAATCAATACCCTGTAATAATCATTTATTTCATTCTTAATTCCAGAGCACCTAATGGGGATTATAGTACTTCCAGTCTGCAGTCCGTTACAGATGAAGTTTTCATCAATGTTTTTGATGAAGTTGTTTATGATGTTCTAGAGGTAAACTTGAAAAGTTTTTTTTAAATTATTTACCAAAATAATCCCAATCAGAATAATCTATGTGTCAAGTATTTCTAAAATGCATTCTGTGTCTTTAGGATGATAGAGAGCGTGGAAGTGGCGTTCATACCCGCACTGAGAAACACTGGTTGGGTTTTGTGCATATCCCATTTACTACCATCTACTCCCAGTCCCGGGTAAGAGCTTTGCACTTTGCAAGAGTATTTTCTTGTAGCATTTTTGTTCACGTTCTGGGACAAATCCGTAGGAGAAATATGTGTTGCAACTTGATGTATCTGATATCTACTTTATACAATTTGCACAACAGGGCAGATCTCAGGTGCATATTTATGCATGTTTATTTTGTGGCTGCCACAGCCTTATTGTTTGTGACCTTTAGAAATTATAGCATACACTCTTGCAAATTATGCAGCTACACGCAATTCTTAGATGAGTCACATTTAATTTTGTACCATCAATTGTCGACGATAAATAAGACGCAAATGACTTTGTGACTGTCTTTTGTTATTTCCTTATCCCAGCCTCCCACATCTTCAATCGATTTTGTTCTCAGCTGTTTTATTGACATTGACCTACTCCTACCAAAGCAGATGTTTTGCTTTCAGCGATGCAATCAGTGGACAGGAATACAATTTTGCCAGACTTGGTTAAACACTTAGGACAAAGCAATTACTTTGGAAATTTCCTCTGGAGGGATTTAGCAGAGATCTGGAATGAAATCATTTTTACACCCACTTATTCTCTGCCTCATTGTATTTGTTTTTCTTGCACCATTTTGTTAAAGATGTCTGATGGTGGGATAGAGCACATAGGAATTAGTTAGCATTGCAAACACCAACAGACCTCAATGACCCTGAATTTAAAATGTATTAGCTCAGTTCCCTACTGTGGAAATTGTCAAAGAAAAATCAATTGTCAGGCATTCTTTTCAATGACATAATATGGGGGTTTTCCCATGCTGGAGAATTATATGCATAGCCCCTTTGTTTTGAAGGTGCACGTTTCTGATCTCCTGGGTTTTGCTAGCAGTTCTGCACAGAACTGCTAGCAGATCTCCATGCAAGTGTAAGTCTGAAGTCCGTGCAAAGCATGACCAGTAATTTCCCAACTGTCCACTGCCACCGAACTCTGCATCTTCTGGCCGCAGAGTGGAACATACTGAGATCTTCCAGCATTCCCCATCCCCCATTCCATTCCTACTACAGGACTTAAGCACGTCTAAATGGGTTAATGCTTTAGTGAATTTTGTGTATCGTCATTTCGATTAAATTTCAAACCAACATCCCAGAGCATTTAATGGATAATTTTATTAAGAAATAATCAATTCAAAGAAGTAGATTTGCTATTTCAGCATCTTGGCTAACTTTCCTCCCTCAACTAACACCAAAATAAACCTTGCACGTTCACTCTTTGCCAGCTATTGGGTGTTTTAGTTTAGTTTTAGTTGAGTGATATAGCATGGGATTCTGTCCAGGAGCTCGCGGAGAAGCGGGGCGGTGAAGCCTGCTTGAATCAGTGGAGCCTCACGGAGATAATGCAGACACCTCCCAGGCAACAGCGGAGAAGCCTCACGGGCCAGAACCTACGTGGAGCCTTGCACATCGGAGTCGGAGCCCTGCGAGTCGACAGAGCCCACAGCTGGGGCCTGGATCGGTGCCATGGAGGCATCGGGAGGGGACCTGGTGGCAGTGGTGGAGAGGTCGGTGCGGTGGTCGATGAGGGAGACGACTGACGGACGAGGACAGACCATGCAGGAGTGAGGAGGAACAAATGAGGACCCGGCATTGGGGGGACTGCCGTGAGGGAGGGGGAGGGGGGGGGGGGAGAACAAAAGAGGACCTGGCGCAAGACACGTTATAACTTTGTAAGCACCCTTTATGTGGCGACTATTGCTTACTTGGGTATGCAAGCAAAGAATTTCACTGTGACTTGTCACATGTGACAATAAAGTATTCATTTATTCAAACGGACCCTTCGGCCCAGCAAATCCACACTGACCCATCAATCACCGGCTCACACTAGTTCTATGTTATCCTACTTTCTCCTCCACTCCCTAAACATGAGGTCCAATTTTAGAGTCCAATTAACTGACAACCCTGCATGTCTTTGGGATGTGGGAGGAAACCGCAACATTTGGAGCAAAACATGCAGTCACAGAGAATGAGAACATTCCACACAGGTCAGGATTGAACCTGGGGTCTCCGGTGCTGTGAAACAACAGATCTATTAGCTGGATCTCTGTGCCGCAATGTGTTGGTATGCAATGTGCCCACCATTTCTTCATTTGAACCAAACCAATTTTATACTTTGACACTCTTAAGTCAATTTCTTCAACAATTTTCCAATAGTGTTTAAATGATCTGTCTTGCAGATTGATGGAACCTTCAGAATTAATATACCCCCAGTCCTCCTTGGATACAGCAAAGAACGCAATCTAGCCAGTGAAAGAGGATGGGAGGCAGTTCGGAGCCTAAGTGATGGTTCTTATCTGTCTCTCTTCATTACTGTTGAACCTCATCTTGTACCTGGAGAACCTGTAATTGAAAAGGTAATGTACATTCTTAATTTAAAACTGCTTCCATCAAGATTACCTTCCTTGTCCATTTTAGGTCTGCCATTTACAATGTTAAATCCAAACCAAATAACAGTTTTGTTTAAGTGTATATATTTTCCAGAAAGGTCAACATAAAAATATAATTGGTACACTCTGCAGACATTTCAGCTGAGAGAAAAGAACTACATGCCAGTTTGATGCAGCACAGTTGGTGGGGTTGGTGATCATTGGGACTGTCATACAATATGTTTTCATTCCACACACATTTTATTTTATTTTCCTTGGAATTCCTGAGAAGCTCAGTAACAAGATTCAGACCAGAGAGAGAGAAAGAGAGTGTGGGAGGTGAAGCGTTACATGAGCACTAAAAGAGGGGAAGAACAGTATTTAGATACAATAAACAAATTAGATGTGCTGGATAAGGGGTAAGTGGTCTGGATAAAGGCAGCTGTAGCTCAAGAGGGGAGAAAGAGTATATATCACATGAACAAATGAGAGGCCAGGAAAAACATTGCAATAATCACATCCTTGAGCGCCTCTAAGGAGAATGTAGGCTGAGTGTAATTTTCTGTTAGCTTTATTTTTCCAGTTTTAAACTAATTGTAACAATAATTGGCAGTGGAACCAGAAAAGTTATTTCATTTTCTTTCTGTTTCTGAAGCTACATGCTGAGACATAATAATTGATGAAAAGAGGCAAGATGATTTAACCAGAGTCTTGGCAAAGACAAAATACATATTTACCCTCAGGAAGGTGACGATTATTGCAATTTTCGTTATTTTCCACAAACACCGTGCCACACCAGTTGCTCGAGTGCCAAATTCGGAAATGGGAGTTCACTCAGTCTTTATTTGCTCCAAAGTTAATAAGTAATAATTGTTTGGTAATGAGGAGAGAATAGGGACGACGGAGACTGTAAAATCCAAAATAACTACAGGCCAGGAGGTACTTGCCCGGGTTCAACATGTGCTGAGGCATACTGTCATAGAGACGAGATCAGTGTCTATTGGTGATAAACTTCAACAGATTGTTCCTTCACCTCCCCACTCCTGATTATTTTCTACATTGCAGGCCAGTAGGGTGTTGTATTATTTGCCTCAATACACAGGTGTGTCCATTAAAACAGAATTGTTCCATGAAGCACGTCATTCTAGTTACAGTAGCATTAAAAGAGGCCAGAAGAAATGCCACCTGGCTCTTTTGTTTCAGAAACTAAAGGTAACCCGAGGTAAATAAAAATATTTTGAAATCCTTTGTATGCAACAAAGCTTCCCTTCCCATTTGTAAGTAAAACATGAAAGCATAGATCTGTGCCAGCTTAATTTTGAGCAGTCTTTTAACTTGTTCCTACCTGTCTATGAATGTAACTGGTTTAATTGTATCAGGCTCAAAGCTCACAACATCATCCAAGCCTACACCTACAAAACCAGATCAAGCAATGCCAAAACCGGCTGTCCAGGTTATCCACAACTCCAAGGTCTTTAGATGAACAAAGCAAACTATGCTTGGTTCTCAGTCACACACCAGGTCCCTCCCTGCACAAATAGACCTATCATCTAATAATTCCATGATCTTTCCCTCGACTTCTCGCTTGCTTTTTTTAAATTGAATGCTGTATTGTCACATATGACAAGTCACAGTGAAATTCCTTGCTTCCTTGATTTCAAACCCTGCTCACTCTTGATGTTTCAGGTTACACTTCCCCTGCTCTCCCTCCATCACTCTCCCTAAGTACAATCGTATCTCCCCCCCCCCCCCCCCCCCCCCCCCCCCCCGCCCCTTCTCCATCTTGCACCCCCTTCACTCTCCCTCTTCCACAGCCTCTCCTTTCACAGTCTCTGCCCCCACCCTGCTTCTTTCCCCTGCCCCAACAACATGTCAGGTAACAGTCTGACTGGAGTTCTGCAGGGATGTCCTGATGTGCAGTTTCAAGGCAGTTCTTGCAATGTGAACACTGAACTTCTCCTCGTATGGAAAATTGGACAAACTGACTTATTTAGTGTTCGGGAATAGTTACGGCACTTGGTCGAGCCAAAATCTAAGGAGTGCTGAACTAGGAAAAGAGCTGAGCTGGAGAAACAGAATGCTCAAGAAACAGTAACAGTGCAGCTAATGTTGTGGATCAGTTATTTCCTGTGTTATGGTTGGGTCTGCTGCAATAGAATTGTTATCACTTGGGTGAGGGAAGTAGTAGAAGTTAGGATTAATCCATGTCACCATTTTATATCATCGATATTCGCCAGTGTGTTTCAGGTAACCAGAGAGGATTTTATTTGCTAACAGCAACTTTGCAGCTTGCTAATGAATGACTTACAATTCTCATTTAATAGTCACATTGTATGCATATTTACCATTAATATTCTTTGCTCTGCTGTTAATATCCTATCCTATCCTTGCAGAATTGCCTGCAATTTGGGGAATTGCAGTATTACGGAAACACAAATAACTGCAGAAGCTGGAAGCTAGAGCAAAACACAAATTGCTGGAGTAACGCAGCAGGTCCCAATCCAAAACGCCACCTATCCATTACTTGCACAGATGCTTGACCCACTGATTTATTCCAGCACCTTGTGAATTGCAGTGTTTTATTAGTTTAGTTTAGTTTAGTTTAGAGATACAGCGCGGAAACAGGCCCTTTGGCCCATCGGGTCCGCACCGACCAAGGATCCGCGCATATTAACACTATCCTACACACACAATTTTAACATTTTACCAAGCCAATTAACCTACATATCTGTATGTCTTTGGAGTGTGGAGGAAACCGAAGATCTCGAAGAAAACCTACGCAGGTCACGGGGAGAAGGTACAAACTCTGTACAGACATCACTCGTAGTCAGGATCGAACCCAGGTCTCCGGCGTTGCATTCGCTATAAGGCAGCAATTCTACCGCTGCGCCACCGTGCTGCAGTGGTTTGATTATTGGGACATTTGGACTAGCTACAATAATAGTGTACCACCACATTGAAGCAATGATGGGGAGGTTCATTGTCATAGGTGTTGTCCTTCAGAGGCCCAATCTTCCATGTCAGGTAGAAAAAACAATATTATTGTTTTATTGAAAAAAAGAATAGGGGAACTCTTCCAGTGTCCCAGCAAACATATAATTTTTGCTGAACACTGCATTTCCTGTGTTACAATATTGACTTCATTTCATTGGTCGGGTTACACGTTTGAATGAACAAGTCAGTAAGAAATGATCATGTTCTCCAAATAGGGAAAAGAACATGCATTAAAATTGGAACTTTCTGAAGAATAATCTGGGCGTAATTAGTAAGAGATTATTTTTTTTAATTTTGCACCACTTTGTGATATTAAAACCAGTAGCACATGTATGGGAAATGTAGCCATATGCTGCATGTGATTTTTCAACTGTTGAAAATAAATAATTAGCAAATCACCTAGTGGAATCAGAAAGTTAAAGATTCCTCAAAATGTTCCAATTGTATATTTCCTTGTCTGTGTAAAATGGCCTAGAGTATGGAAGTCTGTTCCCATCTTTGTAGATTCTGAACTTTTACTTTAATTTGTTCAGATTTCATAACTGCAATCTGGATGCCTACAATCTGTCTGCTTCTCGCATCTTATATCCGTCTCCGTTTTCTTTTCTTTCTTTTGCTGCTTCTTTGCAGATGACTGAGATGCTGAAAAAGGTAAAATAATTCTTGCCTTGCAGACCTAACTGCTTGATCTTTTAATGTAAGCATTTTAAATATACTAGCAAAACATCAATGGTTCGGCTTGAAAATTTGGTTTAAATCTGCATTTTACCTCAGCATATTGTACAATCAATATTTTGAAGAAAACCTGTGTAATTGATTAGTTCAATTCACAAAATAATACCTGTCAGAGTGGATGATTGAGTTTTTTATTAATTATTTCTTATGAATTGTTCTACTGATATATCACTGGTTCTGTCATGGCTGGTCTTTAAAGTAGTCTTTTCACATACTTATTGAAACATTCTAACTTTTCTGAAATTTTCAGTTTGAATCTCAGGAGGATGAGAAACTACTGCAAAGAGCTGACAAGTTCCAGAAGGAAGTCGCCCAAAAGTTTCGTAATCGTCGATGTGTTACAACAGTCACTGATCTCACTGGCAAAATGGTTTTTGTTACAAGATACATTAAACCACTTTTTCCACCCCAGGAGCTGCTGGATGTGCTACCTAATAGTTCTGAGGCCACGATGGTGAGTCTTGTTTATGCAATAACTTTGATTATACTGTAGATGTTAAGATATTTAAAAATATTCTTCATAGAAATAGTCCAGCAAATTTACAGATTCATTTACCTGTAAAGTAAAGAGAAAATGTAGGCCTACCATCCAGATATTTGTCCTTTAATTTAATCTTTTTCATTTGGTGACACCTCTTCATTGATTCCCAACGTAAGGATAAAGTTAATTTCTTACCAACATTATCACCAATTTTCAAAGTGTTAAAGTTCACCTTTAGTCCTCTGCACATCTTTTGTGCCTTAATGGAGGTCATCTTAGTATTTCAAGTTGCTTCTGCTAACATTGGATGAGGACATTTGGGGAGATTTATGAGCAAGAGTTTGGAGGGGCAAACATCATTGTCAAATACTATTGCCGCTGTTTATCAGAAATAATAACGTTTATAAATATTTTGAACATTTTGGCAGAATTTGCCTCCCTTTTTGTGCTTATTACTTTTTTTAAATCCTTTGTTTATAGTTAATTGCATACTCCAGAAACATTTTTAATCACATTCGGCATTATTGAAATAAACTGCTTAAATATAACATTTAAGCACATGAATTACAACAAAATAATTTCAGCAAATAACTTTGAATATATGTAAACATTTTGAAAAGAGTCCTATTTTAGTCTTAGCCACATAAATTGCGTTGTATATGTGTTATTGGCAAACCACGATTATTTTTTAATTGAAGATAAACCATATTTTGATGACTCCATAATAGAATTTATTTTTAACCATCAGGAAATGACTGCTTGATCTTATCTGTCCATATGTTTTAGGAACTGCTGGCCCGTTATGTCTCTCTGATTCCCTTTCTACCAGACAGTGTAACCTTTGCTGGAATCTGTGACTTATGGTGCACTTCAGATGTAAGCAATTTTATAACTTCATTGCTCTAACTCAGGATTTTTTTTGTTCTTAGTTTTATCATTTTCTAGTTATAATATAATGTTAGAGAAACTAAACAAACTTTAGGCTTTTGGCTGGCGCTATATTGGGTATGAACTCCAACTCCAACTAATCACAGACTGTTTCGTAAAGAGGTATTGCACATGCTCATTCTAGCACATATAGTTGTCTCATAACAATATATTTTTTACGATTGAATCAGGTCTAAAGTAGTAATGCATAAATGCAAATTGAAATTATTGCATTGAATGGTCGTCAGAGATAAAATGTTCATAGAAGTTGAAATTGTTACAAGCTTAATGATGGACTATAATTCTGCATAAAGTAGAATCTCTATTGAAAAGCCTAAAGGATAGCTGATGCGTCCATGCATGAGTGAGAGAGGGAGAGAAGGAGAGGGACTGTCTAGCTATCATGCTTCATGTTGGTGGGAAGAAGTGCATTGATGAGATTAAGGTCAAACAATGGAAACCAAGAAATGGCAGCATTCATCTGCATAAATGCTTAGGCTGCCAGAAAAGGAAATCCTGATGTGTGCACATTTCACAAAATAATACAAAATTACACCCTTTTAACTTTTCGATGGCTGACATGCCTGAAGGCATAAAGGCAAATATAAGACAGAAAAGGAAATCTTATAATATTTTTAATTTTGTGTGTGGGAGGCAAGAGTGTTTATAATATTGCAGAAACCTTGCTGCACCCAATATTACACAACAAATTCTACTTTTCTCGGACGCCTCCCACCACTTTTTTGATCTCACCGTCTCCATCACAGGAGATAGACAATCGACTAACATCTGTTACAAACTACCTGACTCCCACAGTTATCTGGACTACACTTCTTCCCACCCTGCCTCTTCCTAAGACTATATACCCTACTCCCAATTCCTCCATCTGTCACATCCGTTCCCAAAATGGCGTGTTCAAATACTAGGACTCTATATGGAATGGGGGTTCCCCATTTCTATCATAGATAAGGCCCTCACAAGTGTTTCCTCTGTACCCCATAGTTCAGCTGTTGCTCCCCCTCCCCCCAGTCGTAACTGGGACAGAGTTCCCCTAGTCCTCGCCCTTCACCCCATCAGCCGTTGTATACAACACATCATCCTCCGATGTTTTCGTCATTTCCAACACGATCCCACCACAAATCACATCTTCCCATCTCCACCCCTTTCTGCTTTCCACAGAGACTATTCCCCCCACAACTCCCTGGTTCACTCATCCTTTTCCACCCAAACCACTCCTCCCAAGGGACTTTCCCCTGAACCGCAGGAAATGCAACACCTGTCCCTATACCTCCTCCCTCGACTTCATCCAGGAACCCTGACAGTCCTTTCAGGTGAGGCAGAGATTTACTTGCACCACCTCCAACCTCATCAACTGTACCGGGGCTCCCTGTGTGGGCTCCTATATATCTGCGGGACGAGGCATAGACTTGGCAATCATTTTGCTGATCATTTACACTTATTATCCGCCTTGGCCTACATGATTTCTCACTAGCCATACATTTTAACTCCCCTTCCCATTCCCATTCTGACTTTTCTGTCCTGGGCTTCCTCCACTGTCAGAGTGAGGCCACATGCAAACCGGAGGAACAGCACGTCATGTTTTGCATGGGCAGTTTACAATCAAGCAGTATGAATGTTGATTTGTCTCATTTCAAGTAACTCCTGCATATCCCTTTCTGCCCCTCCCCCACCCTAGTCTCCTACATGTTCCATTGGTCACATCCTTTTACCCTTCTCATTAGCACATCTTCCCCAGCCAACTATGGTGTTGGCCATTATGGACCACTTTTTGATATCCTTCTGTTATTTCCAAGTGTTGATCTATAACCAAATTAGCATGTTATCTTACATGTCACTTAGCCTCTGGTAGTGGCTGACCTTAAAAACGTTATTGCTTGCAGTTTAGGCTGAACTCTTGCCCATTGCAGGCCGTGTCCTTTTTAACATTTTTAATGGCCCGAATGCTGTGTTTAGATGCCATCTAATTGTAACATAGCGCACTGGTGCAGGTGAAACAAATGAGTCGCTACTAATTAGTACAGTTGTCAGGGGTTATGGGGAGAAGGCAGGAGAATGGGGTTGAGAGGGAAAGATAGAACAGCTATGATTGAATGGTGGATTAGACATGATGGGCCGAATGGCCTAATCCTGCTCCTAGAATCTATGAACTACTGTGAACTACTATTCAGTCTGTTATGGTTTGGGATGCATTTATTCACTACAGTGATAAGATATTTTCTTTTAAACTCAAATTTTTTTTTTCCAATCGAAACAGCAATTCCTGAACTTACTTGCTGGTGATGAGGAGGAACATGCAGTTCTGCTCTGCAACTATTTCCTAGCGCTGGGAAAGAAAGCTTGGCTGGTGATAGGGACTGCCATTCCTGAGGTAAAAGGCAGCTGCTTCTTCTTTACAGTGTTCTGCAGAGTTTCCATAAAGAGATGAATCCTTCAATCAAATCATCAAGGAAAATTATTACTGCAATTTAAATTATAATATCAGATGAAATAAGTTATGAGTAGAGGATCGAGGAGGTTAAGAGTTTAATGATTTTGATCGGGTAAATGCTCAGCACCTGTTTTCACTGGTAGGGGAGATTAAGAATAAGGACACCTTTAAAATTAGAGACAGGCTTTCACAAACCATCTGAAGCACTCGTTCATGCAACTGGAACCTACTTCATGCAACTAAAGGAACTTTCTTTTTACTCAGTTAAAGTACTGCGAGATGTATAGATGCAATTAGGACACAAATCAGTCAGAATCTACTGGAGCGGGGATAACCTCGAAGGACTGCATAAGCTGCATGATTTCTTATGTTCCTGTCCTTATGTTGTGTCAAATGGGTCAATCAGTTAACATGTGTGGTGTCAACGTGAACACACACATCAGGGAAAGTCAGTTTGCTTCCCAACCCAAACTGCCAGCTGGTCTCTGCACTCCTTTCTGGCGACCCCGGGTAAGGGTTCGCCCGCTCCGCGATGGAAAAGTCCACGCTGCGCCTGCTGCTGAAGATCTAGGCCCAACTCCAGGAAAGGCCGCTCCAATCCAAGCTGTTAGGCTGCGAGGGAGGCGACATGGAAAAAGTCGCCTCTCCATCGAGGACGAGACCGAAAGCGGTTCCCTCCTTTTCCCACCATACAAGACACACAAAGAGACACCTAAACTAACATTTAGACACACTAAAAAATGTTGAAATAACGAACACGCTGCTGGCAGGGCAGTCGACTCGCAGCGCCCCCACCGAATCAGAAAATGAGAGACAGACCATGTTCTGCTTTTACAACAGAGATTAGAAATTGAATGGAGTAATTGGGTTGAATGTCGTGTTGACATGTATACGGGCAGTTTATTCAAATTTAAGGCTTTGAGGAATGATGGGTGAATTATTGGGAGGGGGGGGGGGGTAGAAAAGTGGAATCATCATATCTTATTGAATCAGATGATTTTTTTTTTAACAGTGCTTGACAGGGTAGATAGAGGGATGACGATTCCCCTGTTAGGGATTTCAAGAATCAGGGCACCTGGTCAAAATATGGGATCAGGTGAGGGAAATTTCTTCAACGCGAGAATAGAGTCTTTGGAATTCTGTACTAAATGGGCTGTGATAGACAATAGGTGCAGGAGTAGGCCATTCAGCCATTCGAGCCAGCACCGCCATTCAATGTGATCATGGCTGATCATCCCCAATCAGTACCCCGTTCCTGCCTTCTCCCCATATCCCCTGACTCCGAATGCTCCATTGCAGAGTATTTCAAGAGAGATGAGTAGATATTTGGATGTTAAGGGAAAGTCAAAGTCAATTTTATTTGTCACATGTACCCGAAGGTGCAGTGAAATGAATTTGCCAGCAGCAATACACTTAAAAAAAGAACACACAATACACAAGAGAATTTAACACAAACATCCACCACAGCATTCTTCACTGTGGTGGAAGGCAATAAAGTTCAATCAGTCCTCCTCCTTTGTTCACCCGTGATTGGTGCCATAAACCCTCCGTAGTCGCTGCTACGGACGGCCCGATGTACAGGCCCCCTAGTGGGGATGATCAAAACTCTGACGTCGGGACGGTCAAACACACTCCACAGCTTGGAGTGCCCTAATCGGAACTTTCCTGCCCGGAGACAATGGCTTCAGGATGTTGCAGGCCGGCGGTCTGAGCTCTTCTCCGGCGATCCCCGGCAAGGGATCCCAGGCTCCGGATGGTAAATCCACACCACGCCCACGGCTAGAAGCTCCGCAGACCACAGCCCCATGATGCCAAAGTCACCAGGCCAGCGATCGGAGCACTCCTTTCTGGCGACCCAGGGTAAGGGTTCGCCCACTCCGCGATGGAAAAGTCCACGCTGCGCCTGCTGCTGAAGATCTAGGCCCGACTCTGGGAAAGGCCGCTCCAATCCAAGCTGTTAGGCTGCGAGGGAGGTGACATGGAAAAAGTCGCCTCTCCATCGAGGAGGAGACCGAAAGCGGCTTCCTCCTTTTCCCCCCCTCACCACCCCCCACACAAGACACACAAAGAGACACCTAAACTAACATTTAGACACACCAAAACATGTCGAAATAACGAACACGCTGCTGGCAGGGCAGCCGACTCGCAGCGTCTCCACCGAATCAGAGAATGTGAAATTTGTGCAAGAAAGTATTACTGAGACAGAATCAACCATTGAGTAAAGAATGTTTAATTGTCATTTATGCTAACAGTAGAACAATGAAATTCTTACTTGCAACTGCATAACTGGCCTGTAAACACAGTACACATAGGTAGTAAATAATAAACAAAAATTAAATCAATTAATAACTCCAGTATTAGTGTAAAAATGCCTCAAGTCCTTAGTACAACCAAAGACAGGCCATGGCTCATAGATGGGGTTAGTATTATGTAGTGTTTAAAAGCCTGATGGTTGTTGGGAAGAAATTTCCTTTAACTTGGTGGTCACCATTTGCAGACTGCTATAGCTTCTTCCCATAGGAGTGAAATGAGACTCTTGGTCTTTGCGAACTGTCTTTTTGAGACCATGTCTCATATAGATCCCTTCGATGGTGGGGAAGTCGGTATCCGTGATGGACATGTAATGTAATCACCTTTTTTTGTAATCTTCATTCCTGGGCATTCTAATTGCCAAATCAGGCTGTAATGCAACCAATCAATATGCTCTCTACCGTACACCTGTAGAAGTTCAAGAGAATATTCATCAACATGCCAAGTCTCTTCAATCTTCTAAGAAAATAGAAGTATTGATGGGCTTTCTTTATGATTGCAACAATGTGCTGGGCCCATGATAGATCTTCAAAGATGTGCACGTCCAGGAGGTTGAAGTTGTTGACTCTTCACTGCCAACCTGTCGATGAAGATAGGTTTCTAGATCCTCAACCTTCCTCTTCTAAAAGTCTACAATCAGCTCCTTTGTCTTGTTAACATTGAGAGCATTGAGCTAACATTGTTTTGACACCATTCAATCAGATTTTCAATCTTCCTCCTACCCTATGAGACATCATTACCCATTATGGACTCTTTGGCATTGGAACTGTGACTAACAACACAGTCATGGTGTAGTGGATATCTTAGATGGATAAAAGATCAGCCAAGATATTGAGTGGCAGAGCAGACACAAGGGGCTGAATGGGGTCTGCCCCTTTCTATTTCCTGTATTTTCAAAAGTCTTGTTTTAGTTTTAGATATTTATTAGTAGTTATTTGAAATAGGAAATTATAGTTATAGTAGAAATAAACTAAATACTGCCTATATGAAACCCATTTTAGTCATATACTGCATGGAAACCGCTTAATTCAGTGCGTCGTCCACAGAGCGCAGAGGATTATTGGGACACAGCTACCAGCCTTGGAGGGCATCTACCACACACGGTGCCTCAGGAAGGCCGTCAACATCCATAAAGACTCATCACACCCCTGTAACGGACTGTTTGAACTACTTCCCTCCGGCAGACGTTACAAGGCCTTCTACGCCCGTACCTCCAGACTCAGAAACAGCTTTATTCCCAGAGCTATAGCGGCTCTGAACCGGCCCTGCTGAGTGCCCCCCCCCCCCCCCCCCCCCATGGACTGTCTCCCTCGGATGGTCACGGCACACAGCTTATTTATTTATTTTACTTTTCTTTTTCATCGGTTGGAGCTGCATACTAAATCTCGTTGCCCTGACGTGCAATGACAATAAAAGATATTATTATTATTATTATTATTATTACCCACCAGATCTAATCCCATTTGGTGCATATCCATCTAAACCTTTTCCATTTATGCACCTAAGCAAAGGTTTTTTAAATGTTTTAATTGTACCCACCTCTACTACTTTGGCAGCATCATCTGTGTGAAAAAAGTTGCCCCTTAGGTTCCCTTTTAAATCTTTCCCCTCTCTCCTTTAATCTGTGCCCTCTAGGTTTGGTGGAAAAGCAGTCCCCAGGACTCCTTTCACATTGTCACTTTGTCTATGTCTGTCATGATTTTATATACTTTTGTAAGAGCACCCTCTAAGACTCCTGCACTTGTAAAGTAAAGCTGCAGCCAATCCAATCTTTACTTGTAATCCCAGTAGCATTTGTGATCATTTCAGCATACTCTCCAGCTTCATGGCATCCTTCCTATAACTAGGTAACCAGACTGCAGACAATACTCCAAATGTCTTGTACAGTTGGAACATAACATCCCAACTCTTGTATGACCAAACGCCTTGTTCACCACGCTGTCTACCTGTGTCTCCACTTTCAGGGAACAATGTACTTGTACCTCTAAGTCTCGAGTTCTACCACACTTCCCAGAACCGTAACATTTATTGTGTTAATCACCCCTGGTTTAACATGCCAAAATGCAACACTTCTCATTTAACGTGGTTAAATTCTATCTGCCAATTCTTTGCCCGTTTTCCTAGATGATGTTGATCCTGTTCCAATCATAAGTAACCACCTTCACCGTTAACAAAACCACCAAGTTTGGTGTCATCTGCATATAATTTATTGGTGGATATGTAGCAATTAGAATTAAACTATATTTAATTGCTTGTGGGGCCCCCTCGGTCATGACTGATCATAGGTGAAGCATCTTAGTTGTTGGCTGCTTGCTCCAAACCTCGGCCAGAGCAGCGTCGCTTGTGGCTGAAGAGACCAATGCGGGAGTGACAATCTGTCTCTGTCTGCAAGAGGTCTGGACGGGGCGTCTTGCTGACATCGATGCGGGGGTTCCCCTGCTTCTTAGTACGGTAAAACCTCTTTGGTTGCAGCTTGATCTTGCAAGTACACCAAGGAGGGGTCTGTGTCGCAGTCCGCACTGTGGTAGGAGCGTGTGGGGAGATCGTTCTCGATGGCGGCATGTCTGACTAGGATCAGATCCAGTTGATGACAATGCTTTGAGCATGGGTGTCTCCAGGAAACCTTGTGCTGGGGCTTTGTCTGGAAGTACGGGTTGGCGATGCACAGATCATGGTAAGTGTACAGCTCAAGATGTCGCTGTCTGTTCTCATTCATTTTGCCCACAACTGGCGTTGAAGTCGCCCAGGAGAACAAGTTCTTCCTTGCTGGGGATTGCAAATTATAGATGTGCAATATATAGCAATGTTACAAAATTTTGAGATTTAAAAAATCAAGTCTGTAATTTATCCCATCAGATAAAGCATAAAAATAAGTTTAATTTGACACCTAATTCACTTTCATATCTCAAGTATTTAAAAAGTTATGGCCATTTTCATACTCGGAAATTAGCATCTTGATCCCTATTGATTTTCTATGGACATAACAAAAAAGCTGTGATCGTGTGCAGTCAAAAGCCCATAACCTTGTTAAAAATTAAGAGAACTGAATGAAATTTTCAGTTATCGTAGATTGAACCATTCTGAAACAAATATAAAATAATCTTACTTGGATTACCTGAAATTAAAGCATATAATTAGTTAGTTACCCAAGTGTAGCTAATTTCAAACTTCAATTACTAGATCTAAACATCTATCCATTTCTTAATAAATTATTAACATTTTTAAATAGCCTAAGTGTCCAAATAATATTCATAAATAATTCACAATAAAACATGATTTTTAAATCTCATTTACATTAATTTATAGGCCAAATGGAAGGAATTTAGTGTTCAATTGCTGTAAATTAAAGTCCATTTTAAATCAGCTTTCGAGTGGGATCCTGTGAACGCGCTGGTTTAGAACGTTCACATTGCGGTAGATTTATGCCCTCAAATGCCCAGAAAAATACTGCGGGATATAATGGGCCCAAAATGAGCTACTCGCAATATTAAACTTTGTATAAAGGGATCTTAAGAAGCCCTTTATAATGTAAAAATATGCAGCCTACCTTCTTTTATTTGCTCTATGCGACCCTGACAGCTGCCGGTGGTCGCGGATTTAGAGATTGATTTTTAAACTACTATAACTATTATACGTGGCCTTTAAAACTAATAATAGCTTTTGCGACGGGGTCTTCCAGCGATTTTTCGTTAATAATTAACTAGGCTGAACATCTTCGATTTGAACAGCCTAGAGAAAATCGCGTTTTAAACCCGCCCCCCTCTAAACGGCGCCAAAATCGCGCACACCCGCAGCGACAGATTTTCAGCGACGCTTCAGGTAGGCTTTGCAACATACCTACAATATACGTGCTGCTGCTTGCATTTCCCAAAAATCATAATGATCTTTTAACATTTTCTTGTTTTCTTCCTTTTTTAAAGAACTCCCAATTGCTAAGTTATATTTGTATCTTTTCTCTTTTTAAAAACTTTCACTAAAAAACACTGCACACATTTATTTTCAGGGTCCAACAGCATATGTGCTGAGCTATGATCACAACCAGTATGTGATCTGGAACTCTACTACCGGACAGTACTATGGACAATTTGATGCATTCTGTTCCTTGCAAAGTGTCAGCTGCTTGGTTAGTGCTGAAAACGTAAGTTTCATTTATGCACATTCCCCAATATAATAATGAAATCCAATGAACTAATCCAGTTATCAGTGTCTAAAATCCTAAAAGTTGAAGCACTCTTTATTGATTGAGCTTTAATGTTCAAACTTATTAATTTTAAAACCTTGTTTGCTACTTAAACTTCCGGAACTTTGCTTCTGAAAAAAAAAAAACAGTTGATTGTGATTCTAACTTGGGTTTTCTGATCTATTCAAGAAATGTATTTTGTCTCTGCTCATTCATTGATTATTGATTTTCTAGGTCTGGTTCAATGTGCAGAAATATGAAACTGTTATGAGAATTAATTTTGATACCAGCAAGTCAAACTTGTGGAAGCCATTTTTTTCACGTAGCTTTCCATTTCCAGGCTTATCAAGTGTTCAGGTGAATATTTTTTAATTTCCTTTTAATATGGTTATAATATTTGCATATTTGTATAAACTAATAGAAATATTATATCGCTGTTCAGGATAGGGAAGTGACTTTGTTTTAACTAACTGGCACAGTTGATAGAGCTGCTGCCTCTCATCTCCTGAGACCAGGGTTCAATCCTGATCTTGAATGCTGCCTGTGTGGAGTTGGCACGTTCTCCCCGTGACCACGTGGGTTTCCTCCAGGTGCTTCGGTTTCCTATTGCATTCCAAAGGCGTGCGGGTTTGTAGGTTAATTGGTCTCTTTAAATTGCCCCCACAGTAGAGTAGGTATGTTGCAAAGCCTACCTGAAGCGTGGTTGAAAATCTGCCGCTGCGGGTGTGCGCGATTTTGGCGCCGTTTAGAGGGGGCGGGTTTAAAACGCGATTTTCTCTAGGCTGTTCAAATCGAAGATGTTCAGCCTAGTTAATTATTAACGAAAAATCGCTGGAAGACCCCGTCGCAAAAGCTATTATTAGTTTTAAAGGCCTCGTATAATAGTTATAGTAGTTTAAAAATCAATCTCTAAACCCGCGAACACCAGCAACCGCAGGGTCTCATAAAGCAGACAGCTGAAGGTAGGCTGCATATTTTTACATTAAAAAGGGCTTCTAAAGATCCCTTTATACAAAGTTTAATATTGCGAGTAGCTCATTTTGGCCCCATTATATCCCGCAGTATTTTTCTGGGCATTTGAGGCACAAATCTAGCGCAATGTGAACGTTCTACACCAGCGCGTTCACAGGGACCCACTGGAAAGCTGATTTAAATGGGCATTTATTTACAGCAATTGAACACTAAATTCCTTCCATTTGGCCTATAAATTAATGTAAATGAGATTTAAAAATCATGTTTTATTGTGAATTATTTGTGAATATTATTTGGACATTTAGGCTATTTAAAAATGTTAATCATTTATTAAGAAATGGATAGATGTTTAGATCTAGTAATTGAAATCTGAAATTAGCTACAATTAGGTAACTAACTAATTATATGCTTTAATTTCAGGTCATCCAAGTAAGATTATTTTATATTTGTTTCAGAATGCTTCAATCTATGATAACTGAAAATTTCATTCAGTTCTCTTAATTTTTAAGAAAGTTATGGGCTTTTGACTGTTCACGATCACAGCTTTTTTGTTATGTCCATAGAAAATCAATAGGGAACAAGATGCTCATTTCCGAGTATGAAAATGGCCATAACTTTTTAAATACTTGAGATATGAAAGTGAATTAGGTGTCAAATTAAACTTATTTTTATGCTTTATCTGATGGGATAAATTACAGACTTGATTTTTTAAATCTCAAAATTTTGTAACATTGCTAAGTAGAGGGCATGAATGTGAAAGTGGGATATCATAGAACTTGTATAGACACAAAAGGAACTGCAGATGCTGGTTTAAAAAAAGAGGACACAAAGTGCTAGAGTATCTTGGCAGATCAGGCAGGATCTCTGGAGAACATGGATGGGTGATGTTTCAGGTTGGGACCCTTCTCCAAATTGATGTGAATGGGTGATCGATCACCGATGTAGACTCAGTGGGTCAAAGACCCTGTTTCCATGCTGTATTTTTCAATTTATTTTACCATATATTGCTTAAGTACATGTGTGCGTGCGAGTGGAAAGCTAGGTATATAATCAAGGGTACTCTGAAATACTTATAGCATGGCTGCAATACAACTAGATTATGTGTTTAACAGTGACAATTAAGGTAGTATTTTACTGCCATGAAACAGAAAGTAATTGACAAATAACCAACAACTGACAACATAAAGCCATTGTCAGCGATGAGAGAAAAGTTAATGTACAGATTGAAGGTTTAGCAGTAGAAAGTAGTCAAATATAAGGTACGGAGATTGCAAAATACAAAGATGCATGCATGTATATAGATATTTAAATGCCAAAATATTGCATTAAGTATCAATGTAACAGGATGAAAATAAATGGGATGCAGACACTAAATGGTGTGGATGGGAAGAGAGGCCTGGGTTCAATTGAAATATCCTTCAAAATAACTATTGCAGGTAGATAAAAGATACTAACAAAAGCAGTGTTAACTTCCCAGTTGCTCAGCACTTTAACTCCCCCTCCCATTTCCAATCTGACCTTTCTGTTCAACAGAACGATCGCCAATAACAAATTGGAGGAACAGCACCTCATATTTTGCTTGGGTAGCTTACACCCCAGCAGTATGAACATTTACTTCTCTAACTTCAAATAGTCCTTGCTTTTCCTCTCTCTCCATCCCATCCCAGTTCTCCCACCAGTCTTACTATCTCTGACTACACCCTATCTCTGTCCCGCCCGCTCCCCTGACGTTTATAAAATTATGAAGAATTTTGATAAGATGAGTAGCAAAGGTCCGACTTCCTGTGATTGGGAACAACAGTCATATAGTTTTTTTTTACTTGTGAAGTTTTTTCAACACTGTAAAAAATGTTCACGAGTAAAAAGATACTCGTGATGGAAAAAATGGTTACTTTTTACTCATAGGAGCTCGTGAACATACTCGTGGAAGGTCGTAGGAGTTCGTAAAGTACCACGAGATTGATTTTTTTAAAACTCTGGAGAGCTCTTGGGTAAACTCGCATCGTGGGACAGGGCCTTAACGTGTAATCTTCCCTCAGTAACCAGATGCCAATGTCTCTTAAGAACTCATGGCCGTGTCCCACGGTACGAGTTCATTCCAAGAGCTCTCCCGAGTTTGCCCTGATTCGAACTCGGAGATTTACGGTAATGGCCGCTTGTCGGTACTCGGGGCTCTCGTGAACATTTTTCAACGTTGAAAAATCTGCACGAGTCTTCCCGAGCTTACCTGCCGTTAGCGAGTCTTCCCAAGTTCCTGCCATTAGCGTTACGAGCCGCTAAGAGACGTCCCCGAGCTCCGACGTACCCGCTACGTTCATTCCCGTGCTTACCATGAGTTTGATTTTTTTTTAACTCGGGGGAGCTCTTGGAATGAACTCGTACCGTGGGACAGGGCCATGAGTCTTTCAGTTTCACTGCAGTAGCTTTTGAACTTGACCAGCAATCATATCTGTTGATACCTGTGCAATGATAATTGCTACAATGTAACATGCAGCATTTAGCTTGCACTAACAAAAATAAACTCATAGCTATTAAAAGTAACCTTTACTTTTGAAAATAACCGGAGGCAAAATCATACCGTTCTAACACGTTTGAATCTCTGAAGCGAGTTGTCTTGGGAAAGCAATTGTCACTTTCCTGCAGAACCTCATATACAGGAACTCTGTGTATAGTGGTGTAAAGTGATCCACATTCTTCAGGTGTTTGATACCCAACCTGTACACTAGCTTAATTTGAAACTCTGTGATTCTCTATTCACATGTTCTTTTCTTTTCTGTCTTGTAGCCGGATGAGCTGGTTTACCAACACACCGACAAGGCTGCTGCAGTAGAACTTCAGGATAAGTAATGCAGATTTGTTAGTGGAAATTGCGTTTTTAATCGCCTTTTATTGTGTAAAATATGAGTTATTTAGCATTATCAAACAAAAAATAACAACATGAATTGTTATCTAGATGTTTTTAAATGAGAAAGGCACTGGAACTTTCAGCGTTACCTAATATTGATCACTGAAGTACTTAATACATATCAAACCTAAAGAGTCTTTCACCTAAACGTGTTAAAGAATCCTCCAATGTTACATCATCAATTTTGGCCTATTTGCTGATGTTTTCTGCAATTGTCCTAGGATTGAAAAGATCTTGAAAGAGAAGATAATGGAATGGAGACCAAGACATCCCACCCGCTGGAACAGATACTGCACGTCAACTCTACGGCAATTCCTGCCTAAACTTGAGCTGAGCCAAGGTCGAGAGGGTGGAGATGACCATTGTGCAGAGCTGCAGAGTCTGTTGGGCGATTATAGGGTACTGACCTTTGAACCTCACAAACAGCAGAAGCCAGAATTAGGAAATGTCTGATTTGGCAGAAATATAATATTTTTGTTTACAGAACAAAACGTAGAACAGCGCAGCACAGCAACAGGCCTTTCGGCTCACAATATTGTGCCGAACATAATGGCAGGATAATCTCATCTCATCTGCCTGCATGTGATCCATATCCCTCCATCTTCTGTCTTTCTTAAACTCCACCATCAGATCTGCCTCCACCACCAGCCCATGTGCATATCTACAAGTCTCTTAAATGCCTGTATTGTATTTGCATCCGCCACCACTGGCAGCATGTTCCAAGCACTCACCACCCTGTGTGTAAAAAAAACGTTCCCAGCATATCACCTTTAAACTTTGCCCCTCCTCTCACCTTAAAGCTATTCCCTTGTGTTTGATATTTCCACACTAGGAAAAGGGTTTTGTCTACCCATATAAACCTAATACTTTCACCTATTAATAACTATTTACAGTTCCCATTATTAATTGCTGCTTTAGTTCATTTGCAAGTAGTACTTGGCAAATTATGCAAGATACTTTTCAAGTAGTATGGGCTTTACACAAATCATTTAGCTTAGAATTATAAGTAATTATAATGCTGAAAAAGTTCTAAGACAGTGTTAAAGGTCCTAAGACAGTGTTAAATTATCCTTAGCATGTCTACATCAACATTGTGTATTTGGTGTAAATTTCTACAATACATGCATAATTTGCATAAACTGCAGAAGGAATTAAATTGACTTTTGCTCTGCTCTATAAATATAATTTCGCAACTCGGTTCAAGAACAACGTCATTTTTCTTTTTTCTCGCAATTTATTACGTAGAAAATATTAAGAATTTAATCACACCGCAAAACAAGCCCAATTTATTTGTAAAATAACTCAAAATCCTTTGTCATTTATCTTAACATTACCTTTCATCAATCACTTACAGCAAATACTTTTAAATTGTTTTGCAAAACAAGCACTAATGTAGCAAGTATTAGACATTTCTGTTACCTCATTTATTTCAGTTTGTTAGTGTGGTATTCTGTCAGGCACAATCTGGTGATTGTTTCTGAGGAACAAGAAAAAACTAATCTTAAGTAACTTGTAGTCTTTTTCTCTCTCTCTCTCTCCAGATTTCTGGGTTTCCTATTCACATGTCTTTCTCGGAATTGAAGCCAGTCATTGAAGCTGTACACAGCACTGGTGTCCATAACACAGAGACCCCTCTGGCAGAGTTTGCTTTGGCTGTGTACATTCACCCATATCCTAACAATGTTTTATCTGTATGGATTTATGTGGCATCCTTGGTCCGCAACAGATGACATACTCAATGAACTACAATCCCTGCCATCTTGATGTCAGCAGGAAAAGAATGCTTGTTCTTGGTGTCTTTGCCTTATTGAAACTGACAGTACTTTCGGATTTGAGTTCACTATATTGCCGATGAGATAGGGAAAACCATACTTACCATTGTTTTATCATGTTCAATTTTATTTCAAAGTTCTATAACTAGTTTTATACTGCATATTTCTTGCACCTTTATGTAAAATGTGACTGCATAAAACCTTGCAAGTCATTCCTCATAACGCAAACAATCCTGATTTCTTCCCCCATCTTGCATTATAGTGAACTTGTCAAATTTGACAGGTTTAATTTTAAATCTAATTGAAAACTTAGATCTGTGACAGTCAGATCTTGAAAGAGAAGATAATGGAATGGAGACCAAGACATCCCACCCGCTGGAACAGATACTGCACGTCAACTCTACGGCAATTCCTGCCTAAACTTGAGCTGAGCCAAGGTCGAGAGGGTGGAGATGACCATTGTGCAGAGCTGCAGAGTCTGTTGGGCGATTATAGGGTACTGACCTTTGAACCTCACAAACAGCAGAAGCCAGAATTAGGAAATGTCTGATTTGGCAGAAATATAATATTTTTGTTTACAGAACAAAACGTAGAACAGCGCAGCACAGCAACAGGCCTTTCGGCTCACAATATTGTGCCGAACATAATGGCAGGATAATCTCATCTCATCTGCCTGCATGTGATCCATATCCCTCCATCTTCTGTCTTTCTTAAACTCCACCATCAGATCTGCCTCCACCACCAGCCCATGTGCATATCTACAAGTCTCTTAAATGCCTGTATTGTATTTGCATCCGCCACCACTGGCAGCATGTTCCAAGCACTCACCACCCTGTGTGTAAAAAAAAACGTTCCCAGCATATCACCTTTAAACTTTGCCCCTCCTCTCACCTTAAAGCTATTCCCTTGTGTTTGATATTTCCACACTAGGAAAAGGGTTTTGTCTACCCATATAAACCTAATACTTTCACCTATTAATAACTATTTACAGTTCCCATTATTAATTGCTGCTTTAGTTCATTTGCAAGTAGTACTTGGCAAATTATGCAAGATACTTTTCAAGTAGTATGGGCTTTACACAAATCATTTAGCTTAGAATTATAAGTAATTATAATGCTGAAAAAGTTCTAAGACAGTGTTAAAGGTCCTAAGACAGTGTTAAATTATCCTTAGCATGTCTACATCAACATTGTGTATTTGGTGTAAATTTCTACAATACATGCATAATTTGCATAAACTGCAGAAGGAATTAAATTGACTTTTGCTCTGCTCTATAAATATAATTTCGCAACTCGGTTCAAGAACAACGTCATTTTTCTTTTTTCTCGCAATTTATTACGTAGAAAATATTAAGAATTTAATCACACCGCAAAACAAGCCCAATTTATTTGTAAAATAACTCAAAATCCTTTGTCATTTATCTTAACATTACCTTTCATCAATCACTTACAGCAAATACTTTTAAATTGTTTTGCAAAACAAGCACTAATGTAGCAAGTATTAGACATTTCTGTTACCTCATTTATTTCAGTTTGTTAGTGTGGTATTCTGTCAGGCACAATCTGGTGATTGTTTCTGAGGAACAAGAAAAAACTAATCTTAAGTAACTTGTAGTCTTTTTCTCTCTCTCTCTCTCCAGATTTCTGGGTTTCCTATTCACATGTCTTTCTCGGAATTGAAGCCAGTCATTGAAGCTGTACACAGCACTGGTGTCCATAACACAGAGACCCCTCTGGCAGAGTTTGCTTTGGCTGTGTACATTCACCCATATCCTAACAATGTTTTATCTGTATGGATTTATGTGGCATCCTTGGTCCGCAACAGATGACATACTCAATGAACTACAATCCCTGCCATCTTGATGTCAGCAGGAAAAGAATGCTTGTTCTTGGTGTCTTTGCCTTATTGAAACTGACAGTACTTTCGGATTTGAGTTCACTATATTGCCGATGAGATAGGGAAAACCATACTTACCATTGTTTTATCATGTTCAATTTTATTTCAAAGTTCTATAACTAGTTTTATACTGCATATTTCTTGCACCTTTATGTAAAATGTGACTGCATAAAACCTTGCAAGTCATTCCTCATAACGCAAACAATCCTGATTTCTTCCCCCATCTTGCATTATAGTGAACTTGTCAAATTTGACAGGTTTAATTTTAAATCTAATTGAAAACTTAGATCTGTGACAGTCTGTGCTTTGCGACAGAGCACAGCTGATCAGAAAAAATATAATTTCAAGAAATAAATAGAATGGAAGTACTCAGCAGGTTAGTGTATGTGGAGAGAGAAACATATATAATGTTTCAGGTCACTTACTTGTCATCAAAACTGGTCAGTTCTGAAACCAATTGGAATACCAGAAGCTGTTGAGGACTACAATGTGCTCATCGGAAGAGGAGATCCAATTTCTTGAACATGCCTTGAGCTTTCTTGGGACAATGTCAAGACAGGGATGTCAGAGTGGAGTGGAGAAATAAACTATTTGTTGCTACAAACATTGAAAGTGATAATCATAGTATACTGCTTGTATGCAAGTCAGATCATTTTTTTATTTTGTAAGGTGAATTGTTGCAATTGCAGTTAAAATTCTAACCTCAGTCTTCAATTTGTTTTTTTTCCTTTTCTCCTTTCTGTTATTGTGTAATGTTTACATGTTTAAACTTAATCTTTGCAATAACTTATTCACTGCTCTCTATTTTCTTTCATATTTCTCCTACCTTATGTTCGCTGTAAAGACATTTTAATCCTGATTCCTCAATTTAAAAATATGGTTTTGATTTTTATTCCTAAATGAAATTAAAAGGACCATCATTTAATAAAACAGATCTCCAAACATAGGAAAAAATCCTAAACACTGGAAAGCCAAGCCAAGGACAAAGAACTGCTTAAGGGCCTGTCCCACTGTACGAGGTAATTCAAGAGTTCACCCGAGTTCTCCCCTGATTCGAGCTTGTGTAATGTACGCAGCGGGTACGTAGGGGCTCGTAACAATTTTTTTCATCACAAGTATTTTTTTTACTCGTGGACATTTTTCACAGTGTAACGAGTTTACCGGATTTCCCGAGTACCTACCGTTACTCGTACGAGCCGCTACGTGACATCCACGAGCCCCTACGTACCCGCTACGCACATTACACAAGCTCCAATCAGGGGAGAACTTGGAAAACTCTTGAATTATCTCGTACAGTGGCCCTTTACTGGCCGATGTGTTTCCAGGAATTACAGTTTCTGAAATAGATCCCAATTGTTACAGAGCAATGCACAAATCTTGGCGTTTGCATCAAGTGTGCATCAACTGTATGCACTTGACGCTATAATTACTTTGCCAAAATGGAGTTAACTACCAATATTTTCACTCAAGCCTGTGAAAACAAACTCAACCACAAAGCTGGCAATGATTCAATATAATAGCACAGCAGGAGCAGTTGCATTCAACCATTGACTGGAATGTGACTTTGTTATGGGGCTTAGACCAAGTGAACATTTGTTCCAGGGTTTGCTGCAGCTGAATAAACAAATGAATTGGTTGCACAGGTTTACTGTTAGTCAAGGACAGATCAATACATTTGGGTTGAGATCATTTTAATTGTATTTAAAATATTGAAGGAGTTATTTTTTGGAACAGATCCGATGAAGCTTCAGCTATTAGTCAATGTAACTGCATGCAATTAATAATGGGTTTGTGTCAGTAGGAGAATCTGAACACCTCCCAAAATGGGAGCGACCTCTGGAAACCTTTCATTACACTCAGGGATGTGGATATAATCATGTACAGAAATTAGCTTGAGCAATATAAAAGTAATTGGAAATTCATTTAGGGTTAAAATTCCACAATATTTTGTATGGTTTATTTTAATGATGTCCAGATTCTGTAATCATTTGCACATAAATCTTTCAATCTTGTGGAAAATGTGGACCACTGTATAACAACTTATCTATTTATTTTAGTTAATGGTGGTTAATTTAGTACACAGGATGCAACTTCATTTCTAGGGTTTGATAACTGTAAAACAATTCTGTTTGAATACTCATTATACCAAATTGACATTTTGCATTTGAGTAATATTTTGTGAAAGGAAGTGCGAAGGTACACAAAAAAGCTGGAGAAACTCAGCGGGTGCAGCAGCATCTATGGAGCGAAGGAAATAGGCAACGTTTCAGGCCGAAACCCTTCAATTGTTAGTGCGATACTCATGTAATACCAAGAATGATGGATTGATTCTTTCTCAGGATAGATATTTTGTAGCAGAAACAAATTTATTGATACAAATTTTAAAGATGCTTCTTTGTACTGTTCTGCAACTTAGAATACAGTAAAACAGTACAAGATACTAACCTAAGAAATTACAACAGATTTTCAATAAAAGGACCATTATTTACATTAAACGAGCAGTGCCTGTAATCCCATGCGGTGACTTTTTTCTATGTTTCTGATTATCCTTCCAAATAACTATCAGTGTCCAAATTTTAACATGGCCTCTTGAGTTGCAGCAATGATAGTGTCGTTCACAGCCTCACAGCCCTCTGTGTAAACTAGGACATGTCATCCGTTCCTGTCTTGTATAATATTTTATAATTCTACATCTCCGCTATTCAAATGTTTTCCTATTTTCCACTCTTCCTATCCTTCATCAATTTTATTTAATCCTCTATTAAATATCTTGTTCCAATAAAAAACAACTTCAGTTTATTTTCCTTGTTGCACAACTTGCAAGATATTGTTGCTGGAATATCCAACCTTGTGTGTGGTGAGCAAATTCCCAACAGCAGAATCATGAAGATTTCACACAGACACATTTGAATCCAGCTTCTGTATTTGTCACATTCAATATGTTATAAACTCATTGTCTACTTTTGATTTTAATATATTTTATGAATTTTTATATTATGACTTTATGGTTATGATTGCATCCACTTTTGTACTTTTATACAAAAAAAGCTAATGTTAATATTTATCAATCTTTGTAATTATTAATTGCCAGAATTGTTTGCGAATAAATTAATTTAACATATTTGTGTGCGCATCTATTTGTAATTTGTATTCACACTTTCATTTTGGATTTCATTGTGACTTCATTTTGCTAAAAGGGAAGGAATTTTGGATGGTGAAAACTTCCCGCAATTTATTTTGTTTTGCTGTTAAAATTACGTATTCAGAATTATTAAATAACATAAGCAGTTATGGGGTTTGTACTTTCACAGTACTCAAATCATAGAGATACAGCATGGAAATAGACCCTTCAGCCCACCACATCTGTGTGAATAATCAACCAACAGCAATCCTTCATTAATCATGTTATACTCTCCCCACCTTCTCATCAATTTTTCCTAGATCCTACCATTCATCTAAACACCAGGAGCGACTTACAGACAAAAAATAACCTATTAAGGGCCTGTCCCACTTGGGCATCATTTACGCGACATCATTTACGCGTCACGACATGCGCGCAAATGACGCCCAAGTGGGACAGACCCTTTAATCCGCACGTCTTTGCGATGTGAAAGGAAACCAGAGATCCTGAAGAAAGTTTGATTGGTCACAGAGAAAATTTGCAAATTACACACAAACAGGGATCAGGATTGAACCCGAGTCACTTGTGCTGTGAGACAGTGGCTCAACGAGTTATGTTGTTTTTAGTTTTAGAGATACAGCATGGACATTGACCCATTGACCGACTGTGTCTATGCTGGACCATTGATCAACTGTTCATAGTTCTGTTATTCCACTTTCTCAGCCACTCCCTACACATTAGAGGCCATTTAACCTACAAACATCTTTGGGATTTAAGAGGAAACTGGAGCACCCGGAGGAAACTCATGCAGTCACAGGATGAACATGCAAACTCCACACAGACAGCATGCAAGTTCAGGATCAATCCCGAGTCTCTGGCACTGTGACGGGGAATGTAAGGGGAAAGCTCGTAATTAAGGTTACTGTAAGTCCCTTAACCGCATTGATTTACAGAGGGATCTTGGGGTCAAAGTCCATCGCTTCCTGAAGACGGATGATAGTATACATGCCTTCAGGGTTGAGGCATTTGAGTACGAGTCATGATGTAGCTTTTTGGACTTGGTTAGGATGCATTTGAAGTATTGCACGCAGTTCAGGTCGCCCCATTACAGGAAGGATGTGGGGTTTTTAGAGGTGATACCACTAATCATTTTACCATAATGATTCCTGGATTAGTGGGTATTAGTTACAGGGAAAGGTTGGGAAGACTTGGATTGGTTCCTCTGGAATGTGGAAGTTGAAGGGAGGCCCAAGGAAACATATACAATCATGAGAGGCACACATAGGGTGGACAGTCAGAACCTTTTTCCCAGGATGTAAATGTCAAATACATAGGGGAATACTAACGTAAAAGGGGTTAAGGTTAAAGGAGATGTGCAGGGCAAGTTTTTACACAGAGTGTAATGTGTGCCTAGAATACGCTGCCGGGGTGGTGGTGGATACAGATTCAATAGAGGCATTTAAGAAACTGTTAGATAGACACGTGTAAGCAGGGCATGGATTATAGGCAGGCAGATGCTAGTTGGTCTTGGCATCATGTTTGACATCATTGTGGGCTGAAGGGCCTGTTCCTAACTTGTACTGTTCTATGAGGCATTAGCTCTATCAGTTGCGCCTTTGTGCCACTTAGTTTTCAATGAAGTTCGATGTGAAACAGTGCAGCACATGGAGAGGACAATGGACATCTTAGATAATAAGGAATTCCTTAAACATAAGAAAACCCCAGGTAATAAGGGTGATGCTGGCCTGTGTCCTGTTGCAGGTAGCCAAAAATGCTGGAGACACTCTACGGGTGAGGCAGCATCTATGGAGAGAAGGAATAGGCGATGTTTCGGGTGGAGATCTTTCTGTCCTGTTGCAGTGTCATAGTGAAGTGAAAGGCATCAATGTTGTGCAGATTCATGGTAAATTGGAAGATTAGGTATCTCAAAGTATGGCAACCAAAAAGTAAGAGGGAGAAGATAATGAGAATAAACTTGTGGATAGAAAGTGCTTCTGCAGGTGTTTAAAAGGGAAAATGATATTCAAAGTCAAATTGTCTCCCACAGAGGCAAAGAGCTATTGAGAAGGAAGAACGGAAAACAATCTCCATCACAGGACAAAATAGACACAACAGTAAACCGATAAGGCAAAAGGCCAGAAAGTGCTTTAGCCCTGTGCTTGATGGCCAGAATCCTAGGGGCTGAAGCAATGGCTGCAGAGTTAGTGAATGTAGACACAAAAAACCTGGAGTAACTCAGCGGGACAGGCAGCATCTCTGGAAAGAAGGAATGGATGACATTTCGGGTCGAGACCCTTCCCCAGACCTGACCAGTCTCGACCCGAAAAGTCACCCGTTCCTTCTCTCCAGAGATGCTGTCTGTCCCGCTGAGTTACTCCAGCTTGTTTTGTCCATCTTCAGTTTAAACCAACATCTGCAGTTCTTTCCTAAACATAGTGAATGTTTTGGTTCATTCTTACCAAAAATTCTTTAGATTGAACAAATTTGGCACAGTTCTTATACGGTATAACGAACAGTGGACAAGAGGAGGACCAAAAGATCTGATGGATTTAAATTTTCAGAAGACATTTGTTTACTGAACAAGGAAAGGGTGCATGGTAATATATTGGCATGGATATGGGTTAGTTAATCAACAGAAAAAAGGATAAGTAGATGATTTTTAGATTAGCAATCAGTAACCAATGAAGTGTCACCAGCATCAGTGCTGTGACCCAACTGCTTATAATCTACATCGAACCAAAAAACAAAGGGCTTGAGAAACTCAGCGAGTTAGGCAGTATATATGGAGAGACAGATAATGTTTTGGGTTAGGACCCTTCTGAGTTCCTCCAGCACTTCGTTTTTCGCTCAAGATTCCAGCAGGTGTAGTCTCTTGTGTCTTCACTCGAAGGCAATATAGCCAAACCTGCTGAAGATACATAGATGGGCTAGCAAGTAATGAAAAGGACATAGATCTATGAAGATGTATGGATGGACGAGTAACATGTGACTTATCTATCTATCTATCTATAGATTACTAAAACTCTCATCTTGTTTGTTTCTATCTATCTATGCGTGCTTAAGTGATCCTGGAACTACGCCAAAATGGTATACAATAGCGCTAAAATTTTTGCACCACTTTACTCCACCCGAAAATGACATCACAATAGAATCTCAGCTGACAAACAACAGTGTTCCACCCAGTGCAATGAGAGATTTCTTACAATGTTGTAAGGAGAGGGTAGTGGGGGATGGGTAATGAAGCAATTTTACTTAAACGTATTTAGTGGGGGAGTGCGATAGGGGAGAGGTGAGGGAGGGAGTGACTGAGGGTAGGGAAAAGGAGAGGGAGGGAGAGGTGAGGGAGGGTGTGGAGGAGGGGAGGACGAGAGGGTAGAGAAGTGGGAGGGTGAAGAGGAGTGGGAGGGAGTGTATGAGCCGCACCTGCACAGTAGGGGCTATGGGTGTGTGATGCAATATTGTGTTGGGGGAACGGGTTGCGTTGAGGGAACGGGTGAGTGGTAGAAACTGGTTGCGTTGGGGAAACCGGTTAGTGGTGGAATATTGCATTGAGGGAATGGGACCCAATGGCTCAGGGGGTAGGGAGGGGAGAGGGGTTATGGAGGGTGGGAGGGAGTGACTGAGGGTATGGAATAACTGAGGGTAGGGGAAATTAAAGGGAGGGAGAGGGGAGGGAGTGGAGGAGGGGAGGAGGAGAGGGGAGAAAAAAGGGAGAGTGAAGAGGAGGGCCGGAGTGTTGGGGGATGAAGGGAAATGAGCTGCACGCGCAATTGGGGGCTCTAGGTGAGTGTTGAAATACAGCATTGGGGGAACGGGTTACATTGGGGGAATTGGTGAGTGGTGGAATATTGCTTCGGGGAACAGGTTTCAACGGGTCCCACTTGGCCTATCTATCTATCTATTATTATATAAAACTCTCGCCCCAGATTCCGAAACGGAACTCCGTCCGGCCGTCCGTCCGGCAGCCTGGCCCACTCCCTTTGCTGGCGCGCTCCCTTTGATTCTCCGCAACTCCAAAACCGGACGCAGGACCGCCCGCTTCTTTTCCATTTCGGTAGAGATTTCACTTTTCTTTCTAAGTATCCGCTCCTCATTACATTCCGTCGTGTTTAAGTACACGTTTTTAATCAAATCCTTCCCCCCCCCCCAAATATTTCAAAACTAAACTGGCTTCTCACTCATAGATTCAGCTTCAGCACCAGCCCCTGCTGAACGTTCCATCGTGTGATGTCACAATGCCCAATGCTCACAGATGTCCAATCGGAATGGAATCATTTACATATGCCAATGCAGGAGCCCCAGCCCATGTTGAACGTTCTATCGTGTGATGTCACAATGCCCAATGCTCAAATACATTCTTGCTATAGAGTGAGTACAGAGAAGGTTCACCAGACTGATTCCTGGAATGTCAGAACTTTCATATGAAGAAAGACTGGATAGACTCGCCTTGTACTCGCTAGATTTTAGAAGATTGAGGGGGATCCTATAGAAACGTTTAAAATTCTTAAGGGGTTGGACAGGCTAGATGCAGGAAGATTGTTCCGGATGTTGGGGAAGACCAGAACAAGGGGTCAAAGTTTAAGGATAAGGGGGAACGCTGAATCGCCGACATCTTTTCCATTTTGGTAGGTATTTCACTTTTCTTTCTAAGTATCCGTTCCTCATTACATTTCGACGTGTTTAAGTGTACGTTTTTAATCAAATCCTAACCCCCCCCCCCCCCAATATTTCAAACCTAAACTGGCTTCACACCCACAGAACCTTCACCAGCCCCAGCCCCTGCTGAACGTTCCATCGTGTGATGTCACAATGCCCAATCTTCACATATGTCCAATCGGAATGGAACCATTTACATATGCCTATGCAGGAGCCCCAGCCAATGGTGAAGGTTCCATCGTGTGATGTCACAATGCCCAATGCTCAAAGACATCGTTGCCATAGAGAGGGATTACAGAGAAGGTTCACCAGGCTGAGTCCTGTTATGTCAGAACTTTCACCACTTAAAAGTGTAATGCCCCAACGCAAAAGTGTAATGCCTCCCCCCCCCCCCCCCCCCAGTTTTTCAAATAAAAACTGGCTACTCACCCATACAAGCAGCCATTTCGGTAGACATTTCACTTTCCCTTCCAGCTATCCACTCCTCATTACATTTCGTTATGTTTATGTCCATTTTTTTCTTTAAAACATTCTCCTCCCCCCCCCCCCCCTCACTCATTTTGTCGCCTCCTGCTGGCCTGCGACCATAACGGCTGCTGGTGCCCGCAGCACAACCTCACGCGACGCCATTTAAAAACGGCCTTTCGGGAACGGCTCTACTTCGAGGACCACGTCTCCCGTGGGGGCTACGGGTAGGCAACGGCTGCGTTGGGGCATTACACTTTTAAGACTCTGTGTGTGGGGATGCTTCGTGTGTGTGATGCCGCCCCGCCACCCCCTCCCCCCCCCCGTTGCCGAGACGGACCCGACTTCAACGACTTCAATATACGCTATTTTAAGACGGCCAGAACCCGACTTCGACGACCACGTCTCCGCTGGGGGCTACAGGTAGGGGACGGTCTTTATACACTTTTCCAACTCTGTGTGTGGGGGTGGTTAGTGGGGGTGATGCCGCCCCCCCCCCCCCGGGGGGGCTACGGGGAGGGGACGGCTGGGTTGGGGGGTCCGACCCCACGGGTTTGCCAGTGGTCGTCGTGTTTAAGTGCACGTTTTTAATCAAATCCTTCACCCCCCCCCCCAATATTTCAAAAATAAACTGGCTTCTCACCCATAGAAGCATCACCAGCCCCAGCCCCTGGTGAACGTTCCATCGTGTGATGTCACAATGCCCTATGCTCACAGATGTCCAATCGGAATGGATCCATTTACATATGCCTTTGCAGGAGCACAAGCACTTGGTGAACGTTCCATTGTGTGATGTCACAATGCCCAATGTTCAAATACATTGTTGCCATAGAGGGAGTACAGAGAAGGTTCACCAGACTAATTCCTGGGTTGTCAGGACTTTCATATGCCGAAAGACTGGATAGACTCGGCTTGTACATGCTAGAATTTAGAAGATTGAGGGGGTATCTTATAGAAACTTACAAAATTCTTAAGGGGTTGGACAGGCTAGATGCAGGAAGATTGTTCCAGATGTTGGGGAAGTCCAGAACAAGGGGTCACAGTTTAAGGATAAGAGGTAAATCTTTAGGACTGAGATGAGAAAAACATTTTTCACACAGAGAGTGGTGAATCTCTGGAATTCACTGGCACAGAAGGTAGTTGAGGCCTGTTCATTGGCTGTATTTAAGAGGGAGTTAGATGTGGTCCTTGTGGCTAAAGGGATCAGGGGGTATGGAGAGAAGGCAGGTACAGGATACTGAGTTGGATGATCAGCCACGATCATATTGAATGGTGGTGCAGGCTCGAAGGGCCGAATGGCCTACTCCTGCACTTAATTTCAATGGTTCTATGTTTCCCTCTCCGCACCCCCTCCCACCCATCCCTCTATCCCCTTCCCTCTCTACGCCACCCCCTTCCTCCTACCCCTCTGTCCCTCTTCCATCACTCCCCCTACCCCTCTCCACCTCCCTCCCCACTCTTCCACCTCTCCCCCTTCCCCCTCCACTCTCCCTCCCCACTCTTTCCCCTCTCTCCCCCACCCCTCTCCCCCTCCCTCCCTCCTCCCCTACCTCCCCATCCTCCCCCTCCCCCACATCTCTCTCCCCATCCCCCTCTCTCACCCCCTACCCCGCTCTCCTTTCCCTCCCAAATCTGTCCCATTTCCTCCACCTCCTCTCCCCTCCCTCCCCTCTTCACATCCCCCCCCCTCCCCCCACCTGTGTGTTTGGGGGTTGGTTAATATGAGTTTGATGCCGCAGCCCCCCCTCCCCCCCCCCTGCAAAACGCCGTTGGGGAAACAGACCCAACGGGTCTGCACTTGGTCTAGTTATTATATAAAACTCTCGCCCCAGATTCCGAAACGGAACTCCGTCCGGCCGTCCGTCCGGCAGCCTGGCCCACTCCCTTTGCTGGCGCGCTCCCTTTGATTCTCCGCAACTCCAAAACCGGACGCAGGACCGCCCGCGTCTTTTCAACTTCGGCAGAGATTTCGCTTTTCTTTCTAAGTATGCGCTTCTCATTCCATTCCGTCGTGTTTAAGCGCACGTTTTAAATCAAAACCTTACCCACCCCCCCCCCCCCCCCCCCCAAAAATCTCACAACTAAACTGGCTTCTCACCCACACAAGCCTCACCAGCACCAGCCCCTGCTGAACATTCCATCGTGTGATGTCACAATGCCCAATGCTCACAGATGACCAATCGGAATGGATCCATTTACATATGCCATCACCAGCCCCAGCCATTGGAGAACATTCCATCGTGTGATGTCACAATGCCCGATGCTCACAGATGCCCAATCGGAATGGACCCATTTACATATGCCTATGCAGGAGCCCCAGCCAATGGTGAACGTTCCATCGTGTGATGTCACAATGCCCAGTGCTCATAGACATCGTTGCCATAGTGACAGTACAGAGAGTCAGATGTGGGCCGAGGAGCCTTCAAGACAACATGAGATGTTCCCATATTGTGTGAAAATATTTACGTCATTCACCCCTGAACCTCGATAAGAACACCACCTGCACATCTTAATTAAATTAGAGAAAAACGGAAAAGAGGTCGGGCATTTACACTTTTAAGGCTCTGTGTGTGTCGAAGCTTCGTGTGTGTGATGCCGCACCGCAAACCCCCCCACCACCCCCCCCACGCGTTGCCGAGACGGACCCGACTTCGACGACTTCAAGATACGCTATTTTAAGACGGCCGGAACCCGACTTCGACGACCACGTCTCCCCTGGGGGCTACAGGTAGGGAACGGTCTTTATACACTTTTCCAACTCTGTGTGTGGGGGTGGTTAGTGTGTGTGATGCCGCCCCCCACCCCCCACAGTGGGGGCTACGGGTAGGGAACGGCTGCGTTGGGGGATCAGACCCAACGGGTTTGCCATTGGTCGTCGTGTTTAAGTGCACGTTTTTAATCAAATCCTAACCCCCCCCCCCCCAATATTTCAAAAATAAACTGGCTTCTCACCCCTAGAAGCAGCACCAGCCCCAGCCCCTGGTGAACGTTCCATCGTGTGATGTCACAATGCCCAATGTTCAAATACATTGTTGCCATAGAGGGAGTACAGAGAAGGTTCACCAGACTGATTCCTGGGATGTCAGGACTTTCATATGACGAAAGACTGGATAGACTCGGCTTGTACATGCTAGAATTTAGAAGATTGAGGGGGTATCTTATAGAAACTTACAAAATTCTTAAGGGGTTGGACAGGCTAGATGCAGGAAGATTGTTCCAGATGTTGGGGAAGTCCAGAACAAGGGGTCACAGTTTAAGGATAAGGGGTAAATCTTTTAGGACAGAGATGAGAAAAACATTTTTCACACAGAGAGTGGTGAATCTCTGGAATTCACTGGCACAGAAGGTAGTTGAGGCCTGTTCATTGGCTGTATTTAAGAGGGAGTTAGATGTGGTCCTTGTGGCTAAAGGGATCAGGGGGTATGGAGAGAAGGCAGGTACAGGATACTGAGTTGGATGATCAGCCACGATCATATTGAATGGTGGTGCAGGCTCGAAGGGCCGAATGGCCTACTCCTGCACTTAATTTCAATGGTTCTATGTTTCCCTCTCCGCACCCCTCTCCCACCCATCCCTCTCTCCCCCACCCCCCTTCCCTCTCTACGCCACCCCCTTCCTCCTACCCCTCTGTCCCTCTTCCATCACTCCCCCTACCCCTCTCCACCTCCCTCCCCACTCTTTCCCCTCCTCTCCCCCACCCCTCTCCCCCTCCCTCCCTCCTTCCCTACCTCCCCATCCTCCCCCTCCACCACATCTCTCTCCCCATCCCCCTCTCTCACCCCCTACCCCGCTCTCCTTTCCCTCCCAAATCTGTCCCATTTCCTCCACCTCCTCTCCCCTCCCTCCCCTCTTCACATCCCCCCTCCCTCCCCCCACCTGTGTGTTTGGGGGTTGGTTAATATGAGTTTGATGCCGCAGCCCCCCCTCCCCCCCCCCCCCTGCAAAACGCCGTTGGGGAAACAGACCCAACGGGTCTGCACTTGGTCTAGTTATTATATAAAACTCTCGCCCCAGATTCCGAAACGGAACTCCGTCCGGCCGTCCGTCCGGCAGCCTGGCCCACTCCCTTTGCTGGCGCGCTCCCTTTGATTCTCCGCAACTCCAAAACCGGACGCAGGACCGCCCGCGTCTTTTCAACTTCGGCAGAGATTTCGCTTTTCTTTCTAAGTATGCGCTTCTCATTCCATTCCGTCGTGTTTAAGCGCACGTTTTAAATCAAAACCTTACCCACCCCCCCCCCCCCCCCCCCCAAAAATCTCACAACTAAACTGGCTTCTCACCCACACAAGCCTCACCAGCACCAGCCCCTGCTGAACATTCCATCGTGTGATGTCACAATGCCCAATGCTCACAGATGACCAATCGGAATGGATCCATTTACATATGCCATCACCAGCCCCAGCCATTGGAGAACATTCCATCGTGTGATGTCACAATGCCCGATGCTCACAGATGCCCAATCGGAATGGACCCATTTACATATGCCTATGCAGGAGCCCCAGCCAATGGTGAACGTTCCATCGTGTGATGTCACAATGCCCAGTGCTCATAGACATCGTTGCCATAGTGACAGTACAGAGAGTCAGATGTGGGCCGAGGAGCCTTCAAGACAACATGAGATGTTCCCATATTGTGTGAAAATATTTACGTCATTCACCCCTGAACCTCGATAAGAACACCACCTGCACATCTTAATTAAATTAGAGAAAAACGGAAAAGAGGTCGGGCATTTACACTTTTAAGGCTCTGTGTGTGTCGAAGCTTCGTGTGTGTGATGCCGCACCGCAAACCCCCCCACCACCCCCCCCCACGCGTTGCCGAGACGGACCCGACTTCGACGACTTCAAGATACGCTATTTTAAGACGGCAGGGACCCGACTTCGACGACCAAATCTCCCCTGGGGGCCGCAGGACCGCCCACGTCTTTTCCACTTCGTCAGAGATTTCGCTTTTCTTTCTAAGTATGCGCTTCTCATTTCATTCCGTCGTGTTTAAGCGCACGTTTTTAATGGATAACATACCCCCCCCCCCCAATACTTCAAAACTAAACTGGCTTATCACCCACACAAGCCCCGATGCTCAAAGACATCGTTGCCATAGTTACCGTACAGAGGATAGCCTGTGAGCCGAGGAGCTTTCAAAACAACATGAGATGTTCACATATTGTGTAAAAATATTAACGTGTTTCAAACCCCTGAAACTCGATATGAACAACACATGCACAACTTAATTAAATTAGAGAAGAACGAACAATATGTCGAGATTTTAATATTCCAATCAATGCACGTTTGACATTGAGTCGCAGATGTCCAATCGGAATGGATCCATTTACATGTACGGCTTCCGACTGCATTTCTTCCTTTGATTCCCTGCAACTCCGAAACCAGACGCAGAATCGCCGACATCTTTTCCATTTCGGTAGAGATTTCACTTTTCTTTCTAAGTATCCGCTCCTCATTACATTCCGTCGTGTTTAAGTACATGTTTTTAATCAAACCCTTCCCCCCCCCCCCCCAATATTTCAAAACTAAACTGGCTTCACACCCACAGAAGCTTCACCAGCCCCAGCCCCTGCTGAACGTTCCAACGTGCAATGCTCACATACGCAAAAGTGTAATGCCTTCTCCCCCCCCCCCAGTTTTTCAAATACAAACTGGCTTCTCCCCCATACAAGCAGCCATTTCGGTAGACATTTCACTTTCCCTTCCAGCTATCCACTCCTCATTACATTTCGTTATGTTTATGTCCATTTTTTTCATTAAAACCATCTCCTCCCCCCCCCCCCCCCTCACTCATTTTGTCGCCTCCTGCTGGCCAGCGACCATAACGGCTGCTGGCGCCCGCAGCACAACCTCAAGCGACGCCATTTAAAAACGGCCTTTCGGGAACGGCTCTACTTCGAGGACCACGTCTCCCGTGGGGGCTGCGGGTAGGCAACGGCTGTGTTGGGGCATTACACTTTTAAGGCTCTGTGTGTGGGGATGCTTCGTGTGTGTGATGCCGCCCCGCCACACCCCCCCCCCCCCCCCGCGTTGCCGAGACGGACCCGACTTCGACGACCACGTCTCCCCTGGGGGCTACAGGTAGGGAACGGTCTTTATACACTTTTCCAACTCTGTGTGTGGGGGTGGTTAGTGTGTGTGATGCCGCCCCCCACCCCCCCCCCAGTGGGGGCTACGGGTAGGGAACGGCTGCGTTGGGGGATCAGACCCAACGGGTTTGCCATTGGTCGTCGTGTTTAAGTGCACGTTTTTAATCAAATCCTTCACCCCCCCCCCCCCCAATATTTCAAAAATAAACTGGCTTCTCACCCATAGAAGCAGCACCAGCCCCAGCCCCTGGTGAACGTTCCATCGTGTGATGTCACAATGCCCAATGCTCAAATACATCGTTGCCATAGAGGGAGTACAGAGAAGGTTCACCAGGCTGATTCCTGGGATGTCAGGACTTTCATATGACGAAAGACTGGATAGACTCGGTTTGTACTCGCTAGAATTTAGAAGATTGAGGGGTATCTTATAGAAACTTACAAAATTCTTAAGGGGTTGGACAGGCTAGATGCAGGAAGATTGTTCCAGATGTTGGGGAAGTCCAGAACAAGGGGTCACAGTTTAAGGATAAGGGGTAAATCTTTTAGGACCGAGATGAGAAAAACATTTTTCACACAGAGAGTGGTGAATCTGTGGAATTCACTGGCACAGAAGGTAGTTGAGGCCTGTTCATTGGCTGTATTTAAGAGGGAGTTAGATGTGGTCCTTGTGGCTAAAGGGATCAGGGGGTATGGAGAGAAGGCAGGTACAGGATACTGAGTTGGATGATCAGCCACGATCATATTGAATGGTGGTGCAGGCTCGAAGGGCCGAATGGCCTACTCCTGCACTTAATTTCAATGGTTCTATGTTTCCCTCTCCGCACCCCTCTACCACCCATCCCTCTCTCCCCCACCCCCCTTCCCTCTCTACGCCACCCCCTTCCTCCTACCCCTCTGTCCCTCTTCCATCACTCCCCCTACCCCTCTCCACCTCCCTCCCCACTCTTTCCCCTCTCTCCCCCACCCCTCTCCCCCTCCCTCCCTCCTTCCCTACCTCCCCATCCTCCCCCTCCAGCACATCTCTCTCCCCATCCCCCTCTCTCACCCCCTACCCCGCTCTCCTTTCCCTCCCAAATCTGTCCCATTTCCTCCACCTCCTCTCCCCTCCCTCCCCTCTTCACATCCCCCCTCCCTCCCCCCACCTGTGTGTTTGGGGGTTGGTTAATATGAGTTTGATGCCGCAGCCCCCCTCCCCCCCCCCCTGCAAAACGCCATTGGGGAAACAGACCCAACGGGTCTGCACTTGGTCTAGTATATTACTAAAACTCTCATCTTGTTTGTTTCTCTGCGTGCGTACGTGTGTGTCTGCCCATGTCATCCCAGAACTACACCAAAATGATACATGATAGCTCTAAATGTTTTTGCACTACCTCACTCACAATTGCCCTGTGGTGGTTTGTGTCAAGTTTCGTTCAGATTTATGTTATATTTCACAAGTTATTGACATTTAAAGATTTACAAAACCCCACTTTGAGAACAATAACTTGACAGATGTGGCAGTAGCTGGGAGATTCTGGTAGTTTGCAGCTATGACGTCACAATGGGATCTCATTTACATAACCTGCCGTGAACAGTGCACCACCTGAAAATGACATCACAAAGAGATCTCAGCTGCCAATCAACAGTGTTCCACCAAATGCAATTAGAGATTTCTTACATTGTTGTAAGGAGAGGGAGGGAGTGGGTGAGGGCAGGAGAATAATAATAATAATAATAATAATAATAATAATAATAATAATAAATACTTTATTGATCCCCTCAGGGAAATTCAGATGTCCAGAAGCCCCCAACCAACAAACCCACAGATTCAAAATGAACGCAGACAGAAAATACATAGAATACAATGTGGACACTACCTGAGAGCAATAAATACTTAAAAAGACCAATAATTAACAGTTAAAAATTAAAAATTGCAAAATGCATCCCCCTACAGCCTAGCGGTCCGAATTATAAAATCTAATGGCTGCAGGGGTGAAGGATCTCCTGAACCGCTCCGTTCTACAGGGCAGGGAGAGGAGCCGGTTGTTGTTCCGAGTGCTCTTTTGACTCTCCAGAATTACATGGAGGGGATGCCCGGGGTTTTTCAGGATGACCTGCACCTTGTGCCTCATACGCCTCTCAAGCACATCCATCCCAGAGTCTACTCTCCCCTCCAGCACTGAGCTAGCTCGTTTAACCAGTTTGACCAGCTTCTTGTTGTTTTTTGCACTAATGCTGTTGCCCCAGCAGACAACAGCGTTGAAAATAACACTTGCAACCAGTGTTGTAAAACATGTGCAGCATATCATTACACACATTGAAGGATTTGAGCCTTTTGAGGAAAAAGAGTCTGCTCTGGCCTTTTTTGTAGAGGGAGTCAGAGTTGACAGACCAGTCCAGTTTGTTATCAAGGTGCACTCCAAGGTATTTATATGGCTGCAGAGAAGAAATGTTATTTAAATATTGTGTTCAGTGGGGGAGGGAGAGGTGAGGAAGGGTTGTGTTGGGGAAATGGGTGAGTGGTGGAATATTGCGTTGGGGAACGGGGCCCAACGGGTCAGGGGGTAAGGAGGGGAGAGGGGTTATGGAGGGTGGGAGGGAGTGACTGAGGGTAGGGGAAAGGAGAGGGAGGGATAGGTGAGGGAGGCCCCGAAGCAAAGTTTTTTAACTAGGCAGTTAACCAGTCAATCTAATTCATGCAAATGTCCCTAAGTAGGTGGGTAGCAGAGGAATGAGATCTCCTGTGCATGTTCCAGGACTTGGAAAATATGATAATCTTTGTATTTGCATGTTTTTTTTAGCAGTGTTAATATGTAAGAAAAGAGCTTGGGACACATCCAATGTGTTAAGGTAACCAATAGACTGATTCCAGATCCGTCCAAAAAGAGGGAGTGATTCAAAAACACAAGGCATGCATTTATTTCTCTTTTTTTCCCAAAACATTGGCTTCGCCTCGGACAAGATGAGGACAATCAGTTGTCAATGCTTTGCATTGAGGTTCACATACATTTTCAGAACTGTAACATTTCATGTGCACAGCACAAGCAAATTGGAAATCAGCAAATGTTTATGGGGAAAATGAAATAGCATCATGTGCAAAGATCAGTATTCCCGGCATCTGACCTGTGTGTAGGCTTTTGTGGCAGCGTGCCCCATTTCACAGTGTTACATTTCACCGTTCGTAATAAATTGTTGCTTGATTTTACTGTCAAGCTCATCTTTTGAGATAATACATGGAGGAAGAAGAAGTAAGAGGAAATAGTTTAACAATATCTATACCATGAGATGTTTAAAGTTTAAAATACAAACTTGATGCAATGTACACCCATAACTACTCTCACAGGATTCCGAATTATGTCCATTACTGGGGCTCTGCTAACATTACAGGATTCCCTGCAATCAAATTCCATGAAAAGCTGCCAGGTGAAGATTTTTAATTTTACATAATCGTAATTGAGACAGGACTGAGAGAGGGCATTTGATATCAACGAGTTTGTTCATGCACTTTCAATGGCTCTTAAATGAGTACAGAGATTGTTTATATGTAGTTACCGAGCCATTGTCTTATCTAGAACTCCATCCCATGTGTTAATTACTCTGAAATGAAGGACACATTTCTGACGGAGAATGTAATTTTTAAATTAGAATTGCCGCTAAGTGAGCGGAGAACTGTGCATTTTTAAGTTGTGATTGTTGGCAAATGAGATTCTTACGTTAGAATTGTTGTGAGGTGAGCTTTTAAGTAGAATTGTTGCTAAATTAGTTTTTAAGTTGGTCATGTCCCAAAACATCACCTATTCATGTTCTCCTGAGATGCTGCCTGTCTTGTTGAGTTACTCGAGCATTTTGCGTCCTTTTTAATACATTTCTTGCCTCAGTCCTGGATTGAAGAAAGTTCTCGACCCGAAACGTCACCCATTCCTTCTCCCCAGGGATGCTGCCTGTCCCGCCGAGTCTATCTTCAGTCCTGGATTGCCCATTATGCAGAACTGGTACAAGTCTCCCAGTCTGACTGTTTAATTTTGAATTATGTTCAAATTATTTTTTATTTTATTTTTTAGAGATACAGTGCAGAAACAAGCCCTCCGGCCCACCCAGTCTGCACCGACCAACGATCCCCACACATTAACACTGTAGATGCTTTATGCATGCAACCTATAATGTAGCTACCTCAATACCACTAACCACGCCCAGTCATCTCAGTATAACTGTGATATCTTCCCCTTGCTCCCCCCTTGGTTCCAGTACGCCTGAAGACTAGATGCAGTCAGTACTGGGACGTGTTTGACATGTGCCTTTATTAAAGACTCAGTAAAGTTATAGTGTGTCAGACTTAATATCTTTACATGGTGTCAGTAAGTTAAACGCTCGCCTCCTGTTTATCGGGTTTTATTTGCTCCTAGTTTTACTAGTGTTTAATTCCCTATTTACCATGGCATTCTCGTGCCGCAAGCCCTCTCCCCTTGTCTTTGACGCTGACATTGCGGAGCGATGGGCTACTTTCGTGATGGACTACAACCACTTCATCAACATCGTGCACCGAAACGACCCTGATGCGGTCAAAGCCTCACTCCTGCTGAACCTTGCCGGTCCCGATGCTATGAAGCGTGCTCAGGCTTTCATTTACAATCCAGCGGTCCTGGATGACAACGACCAGGTCGTCGAGCCGGCGGAAACTGCCAACGACCCGGTATGTCTCTTACGCAAGTTTGCGGAGATTTGTGACTTGCCCTCCAACCGTATATTGGAGCGGGCTAGATTCTTTACAAGGAAACAGCAGCCTGATGAACCTGTTGAATGTTTTATCGCTGACCTGCGCTACCTTGCTCAGCGGTGCCGTTTCGAGAACATGCGTGATCAGCTCACCAGAGATATTTTGGTCACCGGCATGCTAGATCAGAAGCTACGAGCGGAGCTGCTGCGAAGACCGGATCTCACCCTGACTGAGGCTATGCATGCATGCCGAATAGCTGAGGTGGTTGCCCCGCTACATGGGCAGAGGGGATCTGACAATCGGGCTATTAATCTGACTGGTGTTGCTATGCCCCGTCGCAAGCAAGACAACGTTCGTCCTGCACCGTGGCTGACTTATGCCGCTCGGGTCCCGCTTGTCAAGAAGTGCCCCAACTGCAATTATGTCCACTCTATGCAGTCGCAGTGCCCAGCATTTGGTAAAGCTTGTAATTTCTGTAAGAAGATGAACCATTTCTCAGCTGCCTGTCGCTCCCGTGGGAACGTTCCTCCAGCTCTCAGACAAGTTTTAAACAACCTTCAACAAGTTGATAACGAATTCGGTTCCCAGTCTTCTGTCGACACTGCCCTCGACTCTGAGCCCAGAATTTCCATGGGAGATGCCAGTGTTTATTCTCTCCTTCATAATCAATCTCGCTTCCCCGATCCTTCTGTGCTTGTCACTGTCAACAACAAATCCTTCACTGCTAAGCTGGACACGGGGGCGAAGGCCCCCCGGTCCTCCTGTGACAGGCACCCCTACGAGCAGGAGGATCTGCAGGTACTCAATGTCAACTTTGTTCCCTCTAAGCAGCTGCAGTGCCTGGTTGAGCACACCGCCAACGACCCCGATACTAGGGACAATTTGTACCAAGCCAATTAGTCTACAAACCTATACGTCTTTAGAGCGGGGGAGGAAACCAAAATTCTAGGAGGAAACCCACTGGGAGAACGGCAGGTCACGGAAAGAACGTACAACTCCGTACAGACAAGCACCCGTAGCAAGGATCAAACTCACGTCTCTGGTGCTGTAACGCTGTAAGGCAGCAACTCTACCACTGCACCACCGCTGAATTTATTTGCTTTCTTGATTTCAATTATTATCACTCAAACTAGATTTAATCTCAGGTACTTTTGCAAGAATAAATAAGGGAAACTTTTATTTCTTTTGCCAATGTTTGGGCTTTTATGATTTAGACAATGTTATAGGATCATGTTGAAGAGAGGATTCTATTTATCCTACGCCTCAGTTCTGTTCTCCACAAATGTTACTCACTTCATCCAACTTCTTGGCTGTTTCTCTTAATATATTCTTCAAAATATTTAGCCGTTTTACCATTGAAAGAAATGATGAATTCTCCTTTCATGCAAGTGGTACATGACAATAAAATAAGATGCAGTCATTTAAAACTGAAATGCATTAACAATTCTAACGTGAGAGGATAGCAAATCTCTGGATTTCTCTGCCCTGATGTATTGGAGACCATATGTAAGATGGAGATAGATAAGTGTTTGAAAGACTGAGGTATCAAAATCTAAGGATATAGGTACAGAACTGGTACAGAAGAGGTTTGCTTAAATTAGCCTTGATATTAAATGGCAGACCAGGCATGCAGAGCAAATGGTCTAATTATTCTATTAATTTGCAGACAAGTACCTATTGGAAGTATGTTTTCGGTACAGAGGTGCATGAAAGACGCAGATAAAAGTGTAAGCAGTCTTTAGAAAAAAAAACCTGCAGTGTAGTGGAGCAGCCAGGCAAAAGAAAGCATTTTCCATGTGGATGATATTTTTAACAGTGTACTGTATTTTGGGTGATCTTTCTAAGAGTAAATTAACTCTAAACGTAACTGCATATTTTCAGGATGCAAGGAGTGTCTTGATAAGTGAGTGATCTTCATTCTAGTCTAACAGCAAGGTACCAGTTTGTAGTTCTGCTGCTTCTGCTGCTGGTGCTGATGATGAAAACATTATACTGTATATTCTACCCATATCGCTTATTTGCATATTGTGCATGAATGCACCACAAACCACATCGTTTCAGAGGAAAGAACTTTAATGAAATCTGAAGATTCACACAAAATGCTGGAGTAACTCAGTGGGACTGGCAGCATCTCTGGAGAGAAGGAATGGGTGATGTTTCGGGTGGAGACCCTTCTTCAGACATCTGCAGTTCCTTCCTACACGTGAATGAAATCTGGTTGCTTTACAGATCACACCATTGCTGATATCATGGGGTTAGATCATACTAAGTTGTACCTGTCTTCAACTGCACTGCAATATTTTTCTCCACACTGAGAGATTTAATTCTTCGGCCCAGGTTTGAGATTAGCGTTCCAGAGCAGTTAATTATTAAACCTATTTTCCCTCTCTCATTTAGCATCATGCGGTGATACAATCTTCATAATCCAGTGGTGGAAAAGTGTTTAACATTTATTCCACAGGTGTTGGTCAAATAGTAGACCCAAAGAAATCAAAATGCTGATGTGGAGCTTTGTTCTGGTTAGAATCCTATTGAGGGTTTGCTTAGCTTCTGGACATTCTGAACATGTTGCAGCAAAGTCTTGGCAGGGACAAGGTACTCTGCATAACTTGGAAGAGATCATAATTGGCAGATGCTACAACTATATCAGAGTAATAAATCCTACTGTGGGGTAAGAAAATTGTTTCTTTTTTTTCTTATATATTCATAATAAATCAGATAACTATGATCTCAAAGCAATAGCCACTTGCCTCTATTACAGCTTTTAACTGTTCCTAGTTATATTCACAACAAAGTTGACAGTGTGTTTTATCCATTAATGCCCTCCCTGTGCTGGAGGGGTTATGGCCAAAGTAGAACAATATTTCCAAACTTGAAATGATATAAAGTGAAAGCTGAGAATGCATTTCAGATCTCCAAAGGGCTCTTCTAATCAAGTTCTACTAACTGCAATATTTATTTATTTATTTATTTAATTCTTTATTTCGAACAGAAAGAATAAAAAGCAAGTGTGAAACAGCATACAAAAAACAAAACAAGAATATTTATAAAGTGTCATAAACAATATCTATAAATAAATGAAATCGTATGTGTTCGAAAAGGAGCAGGAAGAAGCCAAAGCTTATTAATTCCCACCCTTTATTCAACTGTTTATAATTATCATACAAATTTAGCAGCTATATGTACACCATATGTACACCAGCAGCTATATGTACACCAAATTATTTACATTTATACACTAATCAAATATTTACAAAGCCATACAAAAAAGAGAGAAAAAAAGAAAAAAGAAACTAAAAAACCCTCATGTACTATACAGTATCTTAGTCATATATACAACCCTTCACTCTATAATCACCCTTCCCAATACAATCAGTATAACAAATATCCCACTCACAATCACCTATCCTCATCCCATTATCCTTTAAAAAAAAGTGTTTTGTACATCTTTTAAACTGAATTATGATTGTGCTAAGTTTTATCTCCTGTTCCAGACCATTCCACAAATTCATCCCACAGATTGCTATGCACATACTTTTAAGAGCTGTTCTGACATTGAGTTTTTAAAAATTATGTTCCCCTCTCAAATTATACCCACCCTGTCTTTCCATAAACAGTTTTTGTATATTTCCTGGATGTAATTATTTCTTGCTTTGTACATGATTTGCACAGTCTTAAATTTTACCAGATCATTGAACTTCAGTGTATGTGACTTTAAGAATAATAAATTGGTATGTTCATAGATATTGAATGTCCTAACTTTGTTTCTCCCCCATGTTGAAAGGTTGTCTCCATTCATGGATTTATTTTCTGCCCATAGCTCTTTGGATGAAACCTGATCAATTCCTTCTGAAAGTAAAATAGTGTCCATTGACAAGCTATTATTTAGTGTACCCTCACAAAAAAAAATGCTTCCCCATTTCACTGATCCGTTTAAATGTGTTCACATGCTCAATTATTCTGTTTCTAATGAAAGGTTAACCAGGAATAGACATACTTATAGACTGATAGACTGCAAAGATTCGAGACACTGGAACAGTCCAATAAAAAAAAGTTCACGGAAAGAAGATCTGGCATTGATTTATCTGTGGTGTAAATACCTCCTGCGTTCCAGCATAATATTTGGCTCCTGTTCATAAGAGGGAATGGGATTGTATGTAACCTTTCTTGGTCTTGCTGTGGATGTGTCACTGTTGGAAAAAATGCCATCTGCAGTTGGTAAACTGGAGTTCTCCAGGTGTGAACTTCCCAGCACATTAGTTGGAGATTCAGCAGTAGATTTCTTTGCTTATACAAAAACAAATTAACTAAAAGAAAGATTAGCAATATGAGAACTAAATGTTGAAAATGTTGGTAAAACGTCAATGAAAAGAGAATAAACTGTCTTTTACATAGTTGCTGCAGAAATCACCTTTTGAGGTCAGAGTGGGGAACACGGGTGGTCAGGAACCTGGAGATCTTCAGCTGGAGCCAGTGTCAGAGTGCTTGCATTGTGCAGCTTAGTTTGACAAGCTGAAAGAGACAATATGAAACTCACTGGGGCTCAGCATCCTGCTCCCTTTAAACTCAACGGGATCACTGGAAATTTTCTCATATTCTGTGTACATTGTAAAAAAAAGTGAAATAAAAGTGTGTTGTTTTATTCATTGGAGTAACATTGAATATTCCAGAAAAACTGTTACTCTGCACCATCAAAGTTCCATGCGTGCTGGATTATCGTTTTAGGAATATTGTACTCGGGAATATTACAGACAACAATTTACTTCATTTAACAATAATTCTAGATTAATGCAATGCCTTTAACAGAATAAAATAACCTGAGGCTCGTTGCATGAGATTGTTGCAAAACTTTGAGTTATATACTCATATCTTTCTTATCCTTCCCGAGCCGTGTTCCTCCCCAGCTTTGCATCCACATTCTGCTGAAATTTCTGCATGCACCTCCAATTCTGGCCTCTTGCACATTTGTAACTGCTGTTATTGTTTGACCCATGTCAGTGCTTTCAACTGGCATGGGCCCAAACCATGAAATCCCCACAGCCACCACCAACCCAATAATCCTTCCCCCAAAATAGGTTCCTCAGATCTTACTTCTACCACAAAACTGCTACACAACCCTGTAAATAGCTTGGTGTCAAGTCTTGATTGATTAAATTCACATGAACTGTCCTGAATCACAAGAAAAGCAAAGGCACTGCATGAATCCTATTTGTTATGTATTTCGTTCTTCAGATGTTCTCGGCTTTTCCTGGAAACATAATAGATGCTGCTTTTATTTATCTGACGCACTGGTGCAATGGTTTGAATAATGTGTGAATTTGAACTTTTGGCATTTGCATCCAAATGGTTAAGATATTTCAGTACTTGCTGATTTTATATAACTACTTAATTGCTATAATGGGCGTAGGTGGACATATATTAAATTGCTGCTTCCAATCTCAACAACTGGAATTTGGCAGCATCACCTCAACAAGTGCCAACCTGCTTGTGATTCTAAATATACATCAAACTAGAGATGAACTGTTCCACATTATATCGAAGTTGCTCTGTGATTGAATATATTCATCAAAGGAGAAGCCGGAATGAACAAAGCCATTGGTGTTTATGCAGTAGCCTTTCCATTCATGATACTCTTCACACCTACCTCTTTGGCTTAGCCATTTGGTCTTGGATGCAAAAAATGTGAGAGATAGTATGTCTTACTATGGATATAGCAAGAGAGGTGGTGGGTGATCATCAGAAAGGGTAGTAAGTGTAGATTCAGTGCAGGAGTCCCCTATGGTCATACCCCTGCTGTGAAGAATACTCTTTTAGATACCATGGGGGAGAGGGTGGGGAAAAGAGAAGATCGTGGCAGTAATCAAGTCTATGTTCATCCCAACAGGGGAGAGAGACAGGCATCAGCAAGCGGTTGTGGTGGAGGTTTTGTTACTAAGGGGAAGAGACAGGTGTTTCTGTGACAGAGTGAGATTCCAAAATGGTTTCTGGTGCCAGGATCAAGGTTGTCTCAGAACAAGTACAGAATATCTTGAATAAGGGGATGGAAGAACAGCCAGAGATTGTAGATTGTAGATGCTGGGACTAACGACTAATGTAGAAAGAGGGACGAGGTCCTGCAGAATGAGTTTAGGGAGATAGGCAGAAGGTTAAAAAGCAAGACCCCTAAAATTATAATCTCAAGGTTATTCCCTGTGTGACCTGCTGATGCGAGTATAAAATAGGAGGGAAGGGCAGATGAATGCATGGCTGAGTACTGATGCAGGAGCGAGGGCTTCAGGTACATGGATCATTGAGATCATGTCTAGTGCTGGTGGGTCCCATGCAAGTAGCATGAGTTACACCCAAACTGGAAGGACACCAGAGATCCTTGAAGGGGGGTTAGTTTACAATAATCAGGATAGTTTGAATAATTTGGAAGGAGGGTTGGAAACTAAGTAGCAATATGGCAGTGTGGATCAGAAAATATAATTAAAACATTCTATTAATATACTTATATTAGTAGTGTATAAGTATCCTATTATATGGTATACTTTATATACCATTAGTATTTAATACTAATATTATATTAGTAATATTAATAATACTAATTATTAGTATTTTCCTATTCAATTACTGTTGATTAGTAATACATACTATGAATACACTAATATTAATTATTAGTGTAATTACTATTATACTATTATGGCTTAATTATTTCCTGTTATTAAGAAAACTAGGATCAACTACTGACTGTGAAAATATATTTGAGATTGATCATTTTATTTCAGAGAGAAGAACTGCTCGGCAATCTGGGATGCATTTCAAAAAGCCTTTGTTTATAAAGACCCATGCAATGTCAGTCCTACAGATTATGAGACTTTTATCAGGCTGGCAATTCACAAGATACCCCAAAATAAGGTGAGGCCAATTGGTAATGCAACATGACTTTTAAAAACAGACTGCTTAAGTAACGAAAGAGATTTTCTATTTCTTGTAATATAAACATACCCTCAGCCCTCGCATTTTGGAGTTTAGTAGAAGCAGTGGAATGGAGTTAAAAATAATTACTTCTGTTATTTTTAAACATTGAAAGCATTGCAGTTTATTATTATGTACCATACAGTTTAGGCCTGAAAAAGTATGATATGGTAGTATATTAGAGGAGCATCAAGCAACATCAAAGTTAATAAATTTCTTCCATAGTCTTGGAGAGCAAAGAACATATGCTCTATGTATGAAGGAACTGCAGATGCTGGTTTAAATCGAAGATAGACACAAAATGCTGGAATAACTCAGCGGGACAGGCAGGCTTTCTGGAGAGAAGGAATGGGTGACGTTTCGGGTCGAGACCCTTCTTCAAAGTCTCGCTGAGTTGCCTGCCTGTCCCGCTGAGTTAAACTCCAGCATTTTGTGGCAACATATGTTCTATGTTCTATTCTATGAACAGATTCTATGATATTTCCAATTGCAAGCATGATTTCCCTGGATGTTTGATGACACAAACATTGACTGACTATATTCCAGGCTACAATGGGAGGAAGGAAAGGAGATTACTTGGGACATGATCGACATTTTCATATTTTTGTTGGCCAAATGAGAGGTGCCAGATGATTGGAGGGCAGCAAATATGGTATCTCAAGAAGAGGAGCACGAAAATCCCGATGAACCAGCTTGTGTGTGTAACATCATTAGGGAAGTTATTTTTAAAAATAAGGAGTAGAATTAAACTGCATTTGGAAAGACAAGATTTAATCAAAGGTAGTCACAGTGACTCTGTTAGGGGGGAAATCCTGTCTGACCAATTCGTTTGAATTTTTCAGAGGTAACAAAATATGTTGATTAGTTACAGTGCAGCTGATGCAGTCCACACAGACCAGTAAAGGCCGACAGGAGATTCTGATTCAAAAGGTTACAAGGCATGGAATTTAAGGCAAGTTGGGAAATTGGATCCAAAATAAGCTTTGGAGATAAAGGGTGAACATCCACCACCTTTGTGTGAAAAAGTTACCTCTCGGATTCCTATTAAATATTTTCCCTTCACCTTAAACCTATGTCCTCTGGTACTCGATTCACCTATTCTGAGCAAGAGACTCTGTGTATCTACCTGATCTATTCCTCTCATGTTCTTATACACCTCTATAAGATCACCCCTCATCCTCCTGCACTCCAAGGAATAGAGTCCCAGCCTACTCAACCCTTCCTATAGCTCAGACCCTCCAGTCCTGCTAGCATCCTCGTAAATCTTATCTGTACCCTTTCCAGCTTGACAACATTTTTCCTATAACATGGTGCCCAGAACTGACCACAATAAAATTGTGAGATGAAAAATATTTGTGACAATAAAAATAAAAATTATATTGATATAAATTGGTAAAGTGACAGAGCCAGATGGAATTTGGTGATGAAAGCATATGAGATAAACTTGGCTTCTTTTGCTGAAACAAACAATACAACAGTAAGGGAGTTGTGGCATAGATTTACAAAACTTTGGTCATATTGCAGCAGGGGTATTGTGTACGTTTCTGGTCACCACACTGTAGGAAGGACATGTTTACACTGGAGTGGGGGCAGAGGAGATTCATCACTAGAGTCAGGATGTTTAGCCACTAAAAAAACTCTGAAATAGGCAGGCAAAAAAGCATAATAAAATTCCCAAAAAGGCCTTTATTGACAAAAAAAGGCATAACAAGGCATTTATTTCCACCACCAAAATATGGTTGAAAATGTTAATACAAAGGTATACTACATTAAATGACCAAAGTTGCCTGGTTGCTCATAATTACTGGCAATTTTTTCAAATTATCTGGTGTTAAACTATGCCGCCTGTCAGACAGAATATGCTTCAGTTGCAAAAAACGTCTGTCTACCTCAGCTGAGGTCACTGGTGCATATGCGAAACAAGCTACAGACTCAATATTCATGTCGATATCTTGTGCAATACAACTACCTTTGAGAACTTTAGTTATGTTTTGTATTTCTTCAAGATCTTTGTTAGCTAAAATCACTCCCTCACATTTTCCTTGTATGTCTTTACCTACCTCGCCAGGAACTTTACGAATATCGTCAGTTACTTTGTTGAAAACCTACAAGTTATTCACTAATGTTTTACCACGTTCCTTAAGGGAAGTGATAGCTTGAGGGAAGTTTGAAAAATTGGAAGCAATAAACACAAGATCGCGGCGGAGGGACTTTTTCTGCATGATTTCACTGATGATCCTGACTGCAGCAGATTCTTCTTCTTCAAAACAGTTGACAATTTATTTTATCTTTTCAAAATTTGCAGCATAGAAAGTATAGCAGAGATTCATGTACCCCACCTAGTCAAAGGTGGCTGAGGGGGTAGCGGAATCTCGGGTGCCATTTCCTTGAAGAACCGCACACGTGACGGCGCTTTGAGGAAGATTTTCTTGACATTGGAAACTAGGCAATCGACATTTGGAAACAAGCTACGTATGTGCTTGGCAATTCTATGAAGTCCTTGAGCTAAGCATGTCAAATGCAACATTTTGGGGAATAAAACTTTAACTCACAAACAGAAGAACATTCTCGTGTTTTATACCTTCTGGCCAAAGTACAGCAAGTGAAGATGTAATCAACTGAGCAATAGTTGAGCTGTTTGACTTCTCCAATATTTCCGATATCAACAAATACTCCTTTGCTGGTTGACCTGCCTTTTTCACGATCTAGTGCCTTAATCAGCCTTTTTTTGCTGTTTTGCTAAAAGGTTGTGCTATTTTCTCTAGTTGTCCCATGGAAAAATCAAAGGTTGACAAAAATGCTGGAGAAACTCAGCGGGTGAGGCAGCATCTATGGAGCGAAGGAATAGGTGACGTTTCATGTCTGAAGAAGGGTCTCAACCCGAAACATCGCCTATTCCTTTGCTCCATAAATGCTGCCTCACCCGCTTAGATTCTCCAGAATTTTTGTCTACCTTTCTTTTACATAAGTGGAATGTTTTATAGACTTGATTTGAGTGGAGAATACTAAGGGAAGAACCTGATAGTGGTATACACAATTTGGAGGGGCAGGAGTGGTCTGAAGTGCACAGCCTGAGGGAGTAGTGCTCATAACTTTCAAAACAGTATCTGGGAATGACAATAAAGGCTACTTTACTTTACTTTACTTTACTTTACTGGAAGTGCACTTGAATTGCCAAGGCAAAGAACGCTGCGGACCAGGACCAGTAAGTGGGATAATAAAAATGAATATTATAGGCTGGCATGGACATAAAGTGCCTCTTTCTGTGCTGTATGATGATATGACTAACTATTGATTACAGGCCTTATTCTGGGAAAACACCAAGCTTCTTGTACACAGATATGCAGATAAAACCAGAAGGATGATGCCCCTGGGTGACACTCTGATTGGCTTATTGGCAGATGACTTGCACTGGTGTGGACAGCTCGACGCTCCAGGTAAGTTGTATAGTTCCTGCTCCAATGTGCATTCTTATCAATAACACTAAGTTGGGTTTCAATTGACGAAAAAATAATGTGATTAATTGTGTAATTAAAAACATCAATCAAGTTGATAATATAATATCTATAGTTTGGATGTTTCCCATATTTTTAAACTGTCTACCCTCGTTATTACAGACCCCCTTATCTTCGATTTTTGTTACAGTGGACAGAGCGTTCCCACAGTAATCAGACACCGCTGTCTCTTTAAGAACTCAGGCCACTAATTACATTGCAGGAGATTATTGAAATTGACAAGCAATTGCTTCGATCGATGATACTCTATTAAACAATGTAACAGTCTTTAGTATTTTTAGCTTGCAATAAAAAAAGAATTTTTTTTTTGCTGTTAAGCAGAACTTTGTATTTGTTTCACGGAGTCAACGCTACACCTTACTCGGCTTTAGGGGACAATCGGCAACAGCGGGCACACCCCGACCCCCCCCCCCCCCCCCCCCCAATATTTTTAATTAAGAACTGTTCAAAATGTAAAGTGCTGAAGTAACTCAGCAGGTCAGGCAGAATCTGTGGAGGGCATAGATAGTTCGGACCCTATTCCATTCTGTGTATAATATGCACATTAATAGTAAGATTAAACGAGAACTTACCAGTTCGAAGTTTGATCTGTATTTTATGAGCAGTAACGTTGAAGGAATACATGAAGAACCGGCCACTACGCACGTGTGTCATTCTTCAAAGCAGTGGAGTGAATCACAGATACCTGTAATGACTTAAGCATAGTAAGATTAGAGAAAAGATACCAGTTGTGTTTATGATCGAGGGTGGGAGCGGAGGGCATGTATTCCCTCAACGTTACTCCTCATAAAATACAGATCAAACTTCGAACTGGTAAGTTCTCGTTTAATCTTACTATTTTACTTCGGAGTCACGTGAGTGACTACATGAAGGTTTCAAAGCTCTGTGATTCAAGCCGTGGAACAAGTCCATCATCACGTCTGCCTTGGTTTTGGGGAGAATAGTGATAACATTTTGAACATCAATATGATATATATAAATAACCATAAAGTTAATAATAATTGATAGCCCCTGTTTTTTTGGGGTAAATTATGGTACAGAAACTTAACAATGTTTCTGAAAAATTCCAGTTTCCATTACTGGTTAGTTATAATCTTTAGAATGTTCTTTCCGATGGCCATCCTGCAGTCCTGAGGATTTTATCCATAGGAACCTCCAATTTAAATGCTGCCGACGTTGCTGCAGCCTGGTGGAGTGAGATTTTAACCCAGTTAGTGTTTACACCAACTTTTGTCAATACTATGTTAGCCATTTAGCTGGCCTGGCCTGTTATTCTTTAATGAGGCTGTCTGTCGTTGATGAGAAGTTCCTCTTCTGTGCCACTGATGGTCTGGGTTTGTTCCATGTATATTTGTAGATGTCTCACAACACAGTCAATCATCTGTAGGGTAGGCTCTAAAAAAAAAATGTTATTTTAAGGCCTGCTGACCCCTGTCTGTTTAGTTCCCTAATTCCTGAATATAGAAGTGTAAGTTGCCAGGTGAACTGGTCAAGGTATCCAGCCTTAATTTGGTAGGGACTGAGTCCTTAGTGCCGTGACCTAAGCCATCAGCATGACAGTTTTGTAAAATGTCAAAAACTGTAATGACAGCGCTGTGGCTGGAGTCCAGTTCTTTAACAACGTTAAGACGATGCTGATGTCCCATATTTGGGAATACCTGGTCTTTGGGGAATTCCCATAAAAAGTGTCCCTCATAAGCTGTTGTTCCGTTCTCTTGCCATAGGTAAGTAGATGGGCCACTTCTGGCACAGTTGATGTCACTAATACTAAGCCCCTGTAGGTTAACAAAGCTTCCAAACAGGCTGGATGATGTATTATGGTTGCAACACATCTCCCATTAGTTTATGTATTTTAGACATTGTCTTTAGGTTGATTGTCTGTGGCCCGCTGTGATCATGTCCATTGCTCTGGCCGTCTGTTTTGGATGGTGCTGCATGGTTCTAATCTCATTCCCAGTACCACCTAGAACCATGGTTGGGTAGGTCAGTCGGATACTATTAAAAACACCAGACGCAGAGTCTCGTAGTATTTCCATTAGTACCCCCCCCCCCCCCCCCCCCCCCCCCCCCCGATGAGGTTGCCAAATTGTGTTGGCCAGATTGTTACATGATGTAGATTCCCTTTCACCCATGTGGTTGATATGTGCTACCACAGTAGTGTTGTTAATTTATAATCTAATAACCTGTTTAATATATTCCAGAGCAACATGACTTTAGGCCATGAAAAAACACCCAACATTTCCAGGTAGTTATGCCCAGTGTTAGTAATAATGATGCTTGCTGTGTATTCAATCTTCCTCCACAGCTGGAGATGGAATTGGTAACACACCATCCTAGTGCATGGTATCCATATGTAGGACCATAGACTGGTTGCTGACAATGATAGGATTGGAGCAATGCCCAATGTTATCTTTCCACCATTTAGTTCCAATATGGCTTCTGTATGGCTTCATCATTCTATTGAAATGATCACCATTAATTTTAAGAGCTCATATTTTGGCCCTCTGTAAATCTTTATAATGTAAGGGTCTGAATTATGTGGCTGGAAACCATATGTTGCCAATATTCTTGCTACCAGTCTGATGGATGGTTTATCCTCATGTCAATGATTTTGCTGTATGCCTCTATTAAGGTTGAAACCTCTGTTGGCAAAGTTACTGACATGAGGAACTGAGTTAATGGTGAACCCCAAATAATCCCTTTAGTTTGAAGGCTTTAATTTTGATTTAATTGGATGGATAATGATCCTAGTTTCCAAATAATTGTTAAGTGGCTGTTACCGTTTGTTCAGCCCGTCCTAAGTTTCCACACAATTAGTATGTCATCCAAAGAAGCCATTACCATTGTGTGGCTGGTTGTCATATTTTGTAAATAACCTAGGTGCTAATGTAAACACATTAGGTAGTGCTCTATACTGCTAGAGCTGAGCCATCCAATTAGATAAAAATAACGTCCGTGGTCACCTGTTATGGGTACTGAAATTGTAAGCATCCTTTGAATCAATGCTTGCCATTTTCGTTCTTAAAACGAATATACTTAACAATAGAAAAGGTTTCTGTTCTTAAAACGAATATATCGCTTTATTTATTTTTCACTTTTTTTAATTTTTTTTTTTTTAAATTTCCATCTTTTTTATTTTTTTTTAAATTTATTTAATTTTATAATATATGGTCCCTAGATAAGGGATATATCAGACATTTAAACTGATAAGAACAGATATTATACTTGATCTTAGCCAAAAAGCCGAGATCTGATCTATGATTGATGCGTCAAGCGCCATATCCTATTTTGTTAGGAAGGGAATGCATAGATAATAATTCTTCCCTTGCAATGCAGCTAAAACCCTATCTGTTGCTGATGTCCAGTGTCTGTATCCCATATGACATATTTGGTAATTGGTGATTATGTCTGGATACGAGTAGATCGGCATCTGGTGTTCCATATCGTGTAGAAACATCAGCAAATACTATAGCCCAATATCCATTTGGTGTTCTCCTCCAAATTCCTCTCTCGATATATCAGCTCGACTAGAAGATTATGTGTTGTAAAATTCTATTATGTATCCCCGGATACTGTTTAAGATATGAGTGTCAAAAAGTTATTTATTCGATGTCTTCTCGCACCAACCTCCTTGCTTCCTTCTGGTTTTACTGTTTTCTTCTGGATCCCCGAGGCCATGTGTTGTGGGTGTACACATCTTCCAGCATAGGGGCGATACCTTTGAGGATGATGTTTGGACGTTTAGATGAGCTCCAGTTTGGCTTAATTGTCCAACTCCTTGACCTTCTAGATAGGTCACCCCCAAATAAAAAGATTTTGCTAGGAGGTTTCGGGTTTACACAGGCCCGCGTCAATCCCGGTTGGATGTAACCAGATGCATAAATTGATTAGTTTAGTACATTCAGGGATTTACAATCCCCGGTGGCAAGTGACAGCTATGGTGTCAGCTAATGTTTGCCCCTGCAGTAGATAGAAAACATATGGTCTATGCTGGCTTCTAACCTGGTTTGTAGATCTTTCCCAGTTAGCTTTACTCACAGCTGTACTGTTGTTCCCCCTGAAACATAGACAGACAGTCCCGTGTGACGTCCCAGATGGGAATGGAATTTGTTTGTAAATTTTTGGACTGCTAAATCCTTCAGTCACAACATAAGTATTCCTGTATTTCTATCAGGAAAGGACCAATAGTGCACTCTATGTACTTTGTGACTTAGAAAAGGCATCACCTCATTGTTACAGCTCTTACATCTGTTTACCTGTCCAGGGTTTGCCCTAGACTTGACCCCAGCACTCTTCTGACAGAAGAGTCTACTGGGGAGAGAGAAGCATGATTATAGCCCTATAGAAAAGGTGCTGCTTCCTTCTCCCCGAGTCTGTCTTTTCCTCAACCACTTCCCTGTAATAGTAGAAGTGAAATACAGCCCTGTATAAGGTGCTGCTATGGGACTTACCCACTGGAGCGGTGCAGTCCTATCGGGGAGCTGGCCGCTCGCAGCCGCAGGTCTGGCAGTTTTAACGCGGTGCAGTGCTTCCCGCACTGTGCCGCTCCTTCTCCACTTGGGCCTGGGGAGCTCCAACGCGGTCCAGTCCTCTCGGGGAACTGGCCGCTTGCGACCCAGGCCCAGCGGCTCCAACGCGTACTCGGTGCTCTCGGGCACTGACCGCTTGCCGCTATTTTTAGTGCTGTGGAAAACCCCAGCACCTTCCAGCCCCTCGGACCCATGTAGTATAGGTCCGTGGGGCTGTTGTCCGAGCCGTCGGAATGACGGCTCCAGAATGCTCCACCGCTGTCGGCGTCCTGCTGGAGCTGAGGTCGGCTCCGGCTCCCATTTAAGGGAGATAGTGGTGCCCCCGGCCGTTGCTGGCTGCCTGCAGTTCTGCAGACTCTCCCCAGCCAGTTTTCATCAGCCTGCCTGTAAAAAAGGTAAGTCAAGAAACTAAGTTCTCCTACCTTACTTGTTGCAGGTTCAATCCTGCCGTTTGGGAGGAATGTCCTCCCCTCGTAATGACTTGTTCACAATGCGTGTAGCGATAATGACACACGTGCGTAGTGGCGGGTTCTTCATGTAGTCACTCACGTGACTCTGATGTAAAATCACTGTTAATGTGCATTATAACTGAATCTCAAATTTATGCTATCCTTTCAACATGTTAATTGTGCACCAAGGCTTGTAACAATGCTTTGCCTACAGCCGTGAGTCGCATTTGGAGCATGCAAGGTAAATTTAAGATTTTCTGAGACTATGATTCTCAAAGATAGCCATTCAAACTGTAATGTCTGTGTTTGTTCTTTAATGTTTTTGTATCTAAAGTGCTATTTGAGATATTTTGTATTGTGTCAGCCTTTGCACAAATCTTTGGAATAATCTTTGTGTATCTGCCAAAGAAAATGGATCCAGCTAGCCTTAGCTTGTCCCATAGATCGTCTAAATCCTTAACAGTTCAGTTGATACCAAATGCAAAGATCAATGCCATTATTGAAAAAGTCTGATCTGCTTTTGCTTACCATATTCACATTGTTTTATAGGCATCAATTTTCAATCCTGCCCTTCAACAACTGAATGTGAAAATAACCCAGTGAATTCTTTTTGGATAATAGCATCTGAGACTGTAAGTTATCATCAGAAAAATATACCTATTTTTATAATCAACCAACATTTCCTTTGCCTCTTTCAAAAAGAGCAGGGTAAATCCTCCCTCTCATATTATATCCACATCCTTACCTTTGAATATTTTGCACAATTTTATATTTAGCTCTTCCATTACAGTTGCATATTCTATTTCTATTCTAAACATATCCTTCATCAATTGATTTTCATATTTGTCTAAATTTGGATCTAGTTTAGGTTAGATGGTGTCTCAGACACTGATCTCATCATAGAAACATAGAAACATAGAAAATAGGTGCAGGAGTAGGCCATTCGGCCTTTCAAGCATGCATCGCCATTCAATATGATCATGGCTGATCATACAACTCAGTATCCTATACATGCCTTCTCTCCATACCCCCTGATCCCTTTAGCCACAAGGGCCACATCTAACTCCCACTTAAATATAGCCAATGAACTGGCCTCAACTACCTTCTGTGGCAGAGAATTCCAGAGATTCACCACTCTCTGTGTGAAAAATGTTTTTCTCATCTCGGTCCTAAAAGATTTCCCCCTTATCCTTAAACTGTGACCCCTTGTTCTGGACTTCCCCAACATCGGGAACAATCTTCCTGCATCTACCCTGTCCAACCCCTTAAGAATTTTGTAAGTTTCTATAAGATCCCCCCTCAATCTTCTAAATTCTAGCGAGTACAAGCCGAGTCTTTCTTCATATGAAAGTCCTGACATCCCAGGAATCAGTCTGGTGAACCTTCTCTGTACTCTCTCTATGGCAAGAATGTCTTTCTTCAGATTAGGAGGCCAAAACTGTACGCAATACTCCAGGTGTGGTCTCACCAAGACCCTGTACAACTGCAGTAGAACCTCCCTGCTCCTATACTCAAATCCTTTTGCTATGAATGCTAACATACCATTCGCTTTCTTCACTGCCTGCTGCACCTGCATGCCTACTTTCAATGACTGGTGTACCATGACTTCCCAGGTCTCATTGCATCTCCCCTTTTCCTAATCGGCCACCATTCAGATAATAGTCTACTTTCCTGTTTTTGCCACCAAAGTGGATAACCTCACATTTATCCACATTATACTGCATCTGCCATACATTTGCCCACTCACCCAGCCTATCCAAGTCACCTTGCAGCCTCCTAGCATCCTCCTCACAGCTACCACTGCCCCCCAGCTTCGTGTCATCTGCAAACTTAGAGATGTTGCATTCAATTCCCTCATCCAAATCATTAATATATATTGTAAATAGCTGGGGTCCCAGCACTGAGCCTTGCGGTACCCCACTAGTCACTGCCTGCCATTCTGAAAAGGACCCGTGGATACCCATGGATAACCCGAGCAGAACGCATGTTGGACAATGAACTATGTCACTGGTGAAATTCTAAGATCTTTTGTGGTACCTTAAGACCATATGACTTTTCTTTCAAGAAATTGAAGGGTCTTATTCTGAGATTTGTGAAATTGTAGAAATGGAAGGAAAAAGCATGGTCTGAATAACAGAAGGGGGAAAGAGAGAGAGAGAGGGAGAGAGAGAGAGAGAGCGCACAATGAAAGACAAAGAGATATTAACTACCTTGCTGACTCTATTCTCTATGACGTCGATTACCTTTCCATCATGTGATACCAAAAACCACAATATTCTAACGAGCTGTTCTCTTCTATAGATCTCTTCTATTCCTTGTCTCCTTTTTAAAACTGAAAAGCTTGGTGATATTTCTATAGCTTCATATTTCTGTATTCATAACTTCAAGAAATTGTGAGGTGTAATGAATTACAGAAGCACACATTTTTGAGAGGTAAAACATGACTACATTTTGGCCAGGATATCATTCAAACCCTTGTTCTGTTGTGCATTATTCAAGCCATTCTGACTTCAATCAAAGCGGGTTTTGATAATAATGCGGGTATTGATCACAATATGGGTGTCTGCTAATTAAACTTTCAATGTAGGTTTGAGAGTGTTGAGCTCAGAGTCTCAGCTCAGAGCATTTTTAAATTACGCTGCAAACTAACCTTAGGCTGCAGCCACAGAGAGATGACAATGTTTTAATGTACAGGGAGCTGAGCAAAGCAGCAGCTAGTCTGGAGAGTCAAAAGATGTGAAATTCTTGAGTAAAAATCAGTGCTGGAAGAACTCAAAATGTCAACAGGTCAGGCGGTATCTGTGAAGGATTTTTAATTGACTGAAAGATACAGCATGGAAACAGGCCCCTCAGGTCCACATCAACCATCGATCACCCATTCACTCTAGTCTTTCTTGACCTTTCTTTCACACACTCGGGGCAATTTAGAAAATCCAATTAACCTACAGATCCGCACAACTTCTGAATATGGGAGGAAATTGGAGCACCTGGAGGAAACCCATGCGGTCACAGGGAGAACCTGCCAACTCCACACAGACAGCACCCAGGGTCAGAGTCAAATCCAGGTCTTATGCTCTGTAAGACAACAGCTGCACCACTGTGTCACCATTAGGGTAATGGGCAGATGGCATTTCAGGTCAGGACCCTTCTTCAGATGAAAGATCCCAACCCAACATGTCATCTATCCATTTCCCTCCAAGAATGCCATCCAAGATGCCCTACCTAAGCTAGTCTCATTTACCTGTGTTTGGCCCATATCCCTCTAAGCCTTTCCTATCTACATATCTGAACAAATGTCTTTTAAAAGTTGTTATTGCACCTACCTCAAATATTTCCTCTGGCAACTCCTTCCACATAACTCCTATGCCCTCAAGTTCTTGATTTCCCTCTTGGATAAAAACTATTCATTTACTCTATCTATTTCCCTCATGATTTTCTACATCTTATATTCACCCATCAGCCTCCTGTGGTCCAAAGAATAAAGAATAGATTGCCCAATCTCTCCTATAGTTCAGTCCCTCAAGTTCTGGCAAAATCCTCTTAAATCTTCTTTTTCTATAGTACGGTGGCCAAAACTGAAGACAATACTCCAATCCACCTCACCAGTCTTGTACAACCGTAAAATATTGTTCCTTTGTCTAGACTCAATTCCCTGACTGATGAAGGCCAATGTGCCAAAAGCCATCTTCACCAATCCTGAAGAGCCTTACACTTTTCAGTATTAAACTCCATGTTTGCCTGCTCACTCAACCTAACTCTACCCTGATACCAAGTCCAAATACTTTCATCACAACATGCCCACTCACCTATTTTCATGCCGTTAGCAAACTTAGGTACCTAACATGTTGCCTCCACCTCCAAGTCATTAATATAGAAAGCAAATAATTAACGGCTAGAACTGGTTCTTAGAAAACTTCACTATTTACATCTTCCCAGGATGAAAAAAGCCCAGTTATTCCAACTCCAAGTCTTCTTTACAATAACCATATAGTTGTTCTTTGTGGAGAAGAGAGGATTAGGCTTGGAGCAGGGACCATGGTAAGAAGGGAAGCGAAAGGACAGCATCACATTAAGAGATACTGGGGTCATGTACATAATACGATGATGATTGGAAACTCAGGTAGCTCAATGTCAATGTGATCAATGGAATGGGGGGATGATAGGCATGAGGGAGGTGTTGAGAGAATAAACTTGTGCCAGAGCATTAACACAGCACCGGCTGGGATAATGGTGAGTGTGCCAACATTTAGTGAATGTGGAGGTATGGGATCAAGAGTGGGAGACTGGTATGGATGTTTGGGAAGAGATTAGGGAAAGTACAACATTTGGCTGGAAGGAATCAGGGCAAGAACAGCATTTGGATTCCAGAAATGTTTGGTAGTGGGAAGATCAGGTCTTGCTGGATCATGTTTAGAATCAGGACTCTCAGCACATTGTGGATTTAATTGCTCAGTTGATGGGCCTGTAGATTGGAGCGTGGGAAATCAGGCAATGTTAGCGGGACAGCTCAGGCAGTGCCACCTGGGATTGATCCCAATGTCAGTAACTAATTTACGAATTAGTAATCCAATCTGGAGCTGTGCCAGTAAACCATGTTGTCCAGGCAGTGCCAAGCAATGGTGGTATCAGAACAACATGCAATTCCCCTCTGATATTCCAAAAGAAGCTTTGCACAGGGAGGGCCATACATCTCCAGAAAACTAGTTCAATCCTGGTGCTGCTCGCAGGAGAGTTGTATGTCTCCCTTGTCACTGTGTGGGATTTTTCCAGGTTATCCAGTCTCATCCTATATTGCAAGGATGTAAAGTTTTGTAGGACAATTGGTCACTGCAAATTGCCCCTACTGTGTAAGTGAGGAGTAAAATCTGAGGGACATTGAAGTGAGTAAAGTTAGTTGGGTTCAGTGTCAGAATTTTCCCTATTGTAAGAAAATATGATTTTTTTTTACAAACATTTTTGAGAGAGCAGAAGAAGTCTCAGGAAAACAATAACATGCCATTTGAAAGATCCTCCAATCTTTGTATCTCCAATCTGAAAGATTGTATCTCCAATCATGCAATGTTGCCCTAGTAATGCCGTGGAGTGGCAGTCTATAATTTTATGCTCAAGCCTCTAAAAGAAAGAAGAAATAGATGGAAATAAGTTGAATGAAATTATGACAGCGGAGATCTAAAGATATTAAGATCAATATTGTCGTGTAATTAAGGGTAAAACTGGATTAAAGCAGAGATCCAAAATCAGGCTCTTGTCTCTTGTTATAAACCCCACCCAGTTTCACCTTCTTATCACCTCAATAGTTTGCATGTTATACCGTGGAAAGCAAATATTATTCACCTACTTTATATCCAAATGTAATTTTATTCCCAAAATTGGCTTTAAATTAAGCATAGATTGTTCTTTTTAAGGTTTATGCTACACCATTTTTTATGTGGAATGGCAGTGGGTGAAGGGGATATTAATTCATATTTCTGAAGGGATGCTTAATTCCATTTTCATTCTGAATTAAAATAAATTATAAAGATAAATGTTGAATAATACAGCTCGTGAAATTAAAAAATATATATTTATGTGCCTGTCATTATAATTTTAGTACGCAAAAGAGGCAGAGGGAATTGTGAGTGTGATGCTGAATGGCTCCATTTCCACTGGAACCTTTCCTAAAGATGGGTAAGAGACTGGACATTGTGTCTTTTAGAAGCAATACCTGAAAGTTGTTCTTATTGAATATCCTAATTGCATTAGTTTCCTGGGCAGGGTTCATATATTTCAGAGATAGACACAAAGTGCTGGAGTAATTCATCTTAACACAGTTAACTTCAACATAGTTTATTCATTAAAAAATATATATATATGTTCAAGATGTAATTTGTCACAACTCATCATTTTATTTCTGTTACATAACATTAACATGCCATCTGTAATCACTCATTCACAGTGTTAAAGAAAAATGTTGATGAATAGATTACAGCACAATGACAGGTGGTTACAAAACCTCAGCTCTTCCCAAAGTATGCTTGTAGCGGCTGCACTCAGCTTCAAGTCAAGTCAAGAAGTTTGTTCGTCACATACACATACGAGATGTGCAGTGAAATTAAAAGTGGGAATGCTCGCGGACTTTGTGCAAAAAGACAAACAAACAAACAACCAAACAAACTATAAACACAATCACATATTCTTTTACATAATAAATATTGTGGGCGGATGGAAAAAACATTCAGTAAAGTTAGTCCCTGGTGAGATAGGAGTTTACAGTCCGAATGGCCTCTGGGAAGAAACTCCTTCTCAACCTCTTTTTTCTCACAGCATGGCAACAGAGGCGTTTGCCTGACCGTAGCAGCTGGAACAGTCCATTGCAGGGGTGGAAGGGGTAATTGCTCTGGAGTTGCACCTCCTGAGCTTGTCCTTTGGTAGATGGTCCTGCAACTTTGAGTGTGCTAGTGTGCAGCATAGATCTTGAACTGCAAATTGTACTGAAAAAACAGTCAGTTTCAGGCATACCAGACAGTAGCAATGTTAGAAAATTTTGAGATTTAAAAAATCAAGTCTGCAATTTATCCCATCAGATAAAGCATAAAACGAAGTTTAATTTGACACCTAATTCACTTTCATATCTTCAGTATTAAAAAGGTTATGGCCACATTCATATTCAGAAATTAGCATCTTGTTCCCTATTGCTTTTCCATTGACTTAACACAAAAGCTGTGATCGAGGACAGTCAAAAGCCCATAACTTTCTTAAAAGTTAAGAGAACTGAATGAAATTTTCAGTTATTATTGATTTAGGCATTCTAAAACAAATATAAAACACCTTACTTGGATGACCTGAAATTAAAGCATATAATTAGTTAATTACCTAATTTTAGCTAATCACAAAATTGACCGTTGTGACGGAAATAGTAATAAACACCCAGACTGCCTTGAAAATTCAAAAATGTGATATTCTCAAGAACAGAACTTTAATATTATTGTAACAGATAGGTAAATAAATTACAATTTCTACCAATAGACCAAGTCTTTATAGAGAAGATCAGTTGCTAGTTGGTACATTGGCATATCATAATCAGTAGCATCATCATACTCCTCAGATTGTAACCAATAGGCAAATCTGTACACCTTGTTTTTCCTCAACTTTTCAATTTTGGCATTGTAAACTACAAGTTTTTGGTCTTCAAACCACACATGACATGCCTTTCTGCCCACTACTTTCCCATTAAGAATATCCTGCAGATTCCATTTCTTAAGAAAAGGATATTTTTTTTATATAGCCTAAGTATCCAAATAACAAACTAATCCCATTCCCACAAGAATTCACAATATAACATGATTTTTAAATCTCATTGTCATGAATTTATATGCCAGATGGAAGGAATTTAATGTTTAATTCCCATAAATTAATCCAGAAACATCCACTCAAAATATAATCAAAATTATTATTTTGTGCACAATACATGTGACTCAAACTGTTGTGAATATTTAGTTTAAAAATAATGATCATGGAGAGAGAATAACATAAAATATAGACAATTTAGACAGCTTATGACATCATTGTCCAAAAAAAAATTGTGTTTTAATCATCTTGCGAGTGGGTGATTCTGGAACGCGATCGATTGGAACGTTGCATTTGCGGTGAATTTGAACCCCATCTCGGCAGGAAAGACACTGCCGGTTCGTATGGGGCCCAAATAACATTTTCGCAACGTAAAATTAGATTAAAGCCATCCCAAGCAGCAAGATTCTATGTAAACTTACCCTTTGTTTTGTCCCGTTCTTGCGATCCATCATGTTGTAGGCATTGAGGGGGTTAGATGTCGCCTTTTATTTTAATCCAATTTTTTTTTAAATAAACCGGGAATGGAAGTCCAATCGATTTTCATTAGCAGCTAGCAGCCCGAGGAAATCCGCCTCCGACAAGCAGTACAAAACTGGATTTTAAGTAAGAAATTAATCTTTCCAGTCCTACATAGATTTCATGCAGTGGTTGCAATTTTTGGCAATTGAACAGACTAAATTACTACCATTACCATCAGCACTACCTTACTAAAGACAAACCTACAGCATTACCCCCCCCCATCTGTGTACAATGTTTTATCTCCAAGTGTTCACAATGAGTTGGCAAAGACATTGGTCACATTGGTGAGTATTGTATACAATCACCACACTGCAGGAGAGATGTGGTAGCTTTAGAAATAATGTAGAAGTGATTCACCTGGATGTTGCTTGGAGTGAGGTGCTTTACATAGAAGGAGAGATTGAACAGGCTGGGTTTGTTCTCACTGAAACTTAGAAGGCTGAAGAGTAATTTTATCAAGGTTGAATACAGAATGAACCCCATAGATGGCCATAGCTAGTGTAGATAGTCATTTTTACTTCTAAGGTAGGGCAGTCTAAAACTAACGGACATAGATTTAATGTGAAAGGGGAGAAAGGGGAGACTGAGACGTGGCTGCAGGAGGATCGGGCCCGGGAACTTAATATTCAGGGTTATACACCCTATAGAAAGGACAGGCAGATGGGCAGGAGGGGGGGTAGCTCTTGCGAGGAAAGACATAGGGACTGACGAGGTAGAGTCACTGTGGATTGAGTTGAGGAATTGCAAAGGCAAGAAGACAGTAATTGGTGTTATCTACAGACCCCCAAATAGTAGCCCGAATGTAGGGTGTAAGTTACAGCAGGAGTTAAAACTGGCATGTAACAAAGGTAATGCTACTGTGGTGATGGGGGATTTCAATATGCAGGTAGACTGTGGAAATCAGATTGGTTCAGGACCCCAAGAAAGAGAGTTTGTAGAATGCCTCCGAGATGGATTCTTAGAGCAGCTTGTAATGGAGCTGACCAGAGAAAAGGCAATTCTGGATTTAGTGTTGTCCAATGAACCAGATATGATAAGAGAACTCGAGGTAAAGGAACCGCTTGGAGGTAGTGATCATAATATGATTAGTTTTAATCTGCAATTTGAGAAGGAGAAGGTTAAACCGGAAATGTCAGTGATGCAGTTGAACAAAGGGGACTATGAAGGTATGAGAGAGCTGGCAAAGGTAGACTGGAAAGGGATCCTAGCAGGAATGACGGTGGAACAGCAATGGCAGGAATTTCTGGGCATAATCCGGAAGAAACAGGATAATTTCATTCAAAAAAGGAAGAAAGATTCTAAGGGGAGTAGGAGGCAACCGTGGCTGACAAGAGACGTTAGGGATAGAATAAAACTAAAATAAAAGATGTATAACGCAGCAAAGAGTAACCAGAAGCCAGAGGATTGGGAAACTTTCATAGGACAACAGAAGGAAACAAAACAGGCAATACGGGCTGAAAAGATGAAGTATGAAGGGAAGATGGCCAGGAATATAAAAGAAGGACAGTAAAAGCTTCTTTAGATATGTTAAGGGAAAAAGAGTAGCAAAGTCAAATGTGGGTCCCTTGAAGGAAGACATGGGTGAAATTATTATGGGTAACAAGGAAATGGCAGAAGAATTGAACAGGTACTTCAGATCTCTTCACTAAGGAAGACACAAACAGATGTACTGGAGATCAGAGGATCTAAGGGGGTAGAGGAACTGAAAGAAACTTTCATTAGGTGAGATAGTATTGGGTAGGCTAATGGGACTGAAGGACGATAAATCCCCTGGGCCTGATGGTCTGCATCCCAGGGTCCTCAGGGAGGTGGCTCTAGAAATAGTGGACGCATTGGTGATTATTTTCCAATGTTCGATTGATTCAGGATCAGTTCCTGTGGATTGGAGGATAGCTAACGTTATCCCACTTTTCAAGAAAGGAGTGAGAGAGAAACCAGGGAATTACAGACCAGTTAGCCTGACTTTGGTGGTGGGAGAGATGCTGGAGTCAATTATTAAAGAGGTAATAATGGGGTGTTTGGATAGCTATAAAAGGATTAGTCCAAGTCAACATGGATTTATGAAAGTGAAATCATGCTTGACTAATCTTATGGAATTTTTTGAGGATGTGACAAGTAAAATGGATGAAGGGGTGCCAGTGGATGTTGTGGATCTAGACTTTCAGAAATCCTTTGATAAGGTCCCGCACGGGAGACTGGTGACTAAAATTAGAGCACATGGTATTGGGGGTAGGGTGTTGACATGGATAGAAAATTGGTTGGCAGACGGGAAGCAAAGAGTAGGAGTGAACGGGTCATTTTCAGAATGGCTAGCAGTGGCGAGTGGAGTGCCGCAAGGCTCGGTGTTGGGGCCGCAACTGTTTACCATATATATTAATGATTTGGAAGAGGGAATTAGGAGCAACACTAGCAAGTTTGCAGATGACACAAAGCTGGGTGGCAGTGTGAACTGTGAAGAGGATGTTAGGAGGTTGCAGGGAGACCTGGACAGGTTGAGTGAGTGGGCAGATGCGTGGCAGATGCAGTGTAATATAGATAAATGTGAGGTTATCCACTTTGGCGGCAAAATTAAGGGGGCAGATTATTATCTCAATGGGGTTAGGTTAGGTGAGGGGGAGGTGCAGTGAGACCTGGGCGTCTTTGTACACCAGTCACTGAAAGTTGGCGTGCAGGTACAGCAGGCAGTGAAGAAAGCTAATGGAATGTTGGCCTTCATAACAAGAGGATTTCAGTACAGGAGTAAAGAGGTTCTTCTGCAGTTGTGTAGGGCTCTGGTGAGACCACATCTGGAGTATTGTGTACAGTTTTGTTCTCCAAATTTGAGGAAGGACATCCTTGTGATTGAGGCAGTGCAGCGCAGGTTCACGAGATTGATCCCTGGGACGGCGGGACTGTCATATGAGGTAAGATTGAAAAAACTAGGCTTGTATTCACTGGAGTTTAGAAAGATGAGGGGGAATATTATAGAAACATATAAAATTATAAAAGGACTGGACAAGCTAGATGCAGGAAAAATGTTCCCAATGCTGGGCGAGTCCTGAACCAGGGGCCACAGTCTTAGAATAAAGGGGAAGCCATTTAAGACTGAGGTGAGAAAAAAAAAGGACCCTCCGCACCCCCCCTTCGGATGGCCATGCGACTTGGGATGGAGAAGCTACTGAAACCACAACGCTTGGATCTGGATCCCAACTCACCTGCTGCTGCAAAGAATTGGAAGCACTGGCTTTGTATACTAAATAACTTCTTTGATGAGTGTGGCAATGATGCACCAGACAGACTCAAGACATTAATAAGCTTCGTCTCTTCTGATGTATATGATTACATAGAGGAATGTACAACTTATGATTCTGCTATTGATGTACTAAGCAAACTCTTCGTTAAGACACCCAACGTGATATTCGCTCGACACCTCCTTGCTACTCGGAAACAAAAACCTGGTGAGTCACTTGATGAATTTTTACAAGAACTTCAAAGACTTAGTAAAGACTGTGCCTTCAAAGCAGTTACGGCTGATCAATATCGACAGGAAGTTATTCGAGACTCTTTTATCAATGGTTTGGCATCGCCTTTAATACGACAGAGACTATTAGAACACAAAACCTTGGATTTACAGTCAGCTTACAATCAAGCTTACTCTTTAGACTTGGCTCAGAAAAATTCAGATGCTTATGGCTCATCTAATGTGTATTCTGCAACTACTACAAAAGAATCTCACCCAAGTACTAATATGGAGCAAACCGAAACAATTTCTACTGATAAAGGTGCCCTTGCTGCAACATATAATTATTCAAAAAGGAACTGTTACTTTTGCGGGGGTAATATTCATAAGAGAGAGACATGTCCTGCTCGAGAGGCAACTTGTAATAGTTGTGGCAAGAAGGGACATTATTCTAGTATGCAAGTCCAAAGCAACTACTAAAAGTGTGACTGCTGCCATGTATATACCTTCTTTATGTGCAATTACAGCTGCATTTCCTCAGAGCTTGTCTCATGCAGCTACAACGGTATCCATTAATGGCCATACACTTAATGTACTACGTGATTCTGGCAGTTCAGAAAGTTTTATAAGTGAACAAGTTGTGGCCCGACTAAATCTAACTATAATTCCTTCAAATAGAGAAATCGCGATGGTTCTGACAACTCTCAATACTCAAATTATAGGATCTTGTATTGTAGACTTTATTCTGAACAAAACTAGCTATAAATCTGTATGTCTTGGTATTTTGAAAAATTTGTGTAGCGATATAATTCTAGGTCAGGATTTCCAGAAACTGCACAGATCACTTCAAATAATGTATGAAGGAACTATGCCTGATCTTGTATTGTCAAAGCCACCAGTATTGTGTGGTTTTTCGGCTGCATCTGTTGAATGTCCTTCATTATTCACTAATTTATCCTCCAAGTGCAAGCCAATTGCTACAAAATCAAGACATTTTAGTAAAGATGATAGGAACTTTATCAACACAGAAGTAACTAATCTTTTACAAGAAGGGATTATAGAACCCAGTTCTTCCCTTTGGAGGGCACAAGTTGTCGTGGATTAAGGACCCCTTGGAGAGACATAGAAAGAGACTGCATTGATTACTCTCAAACTATAAACCAGTTCACGGAGCTTGATGCATATCCATTAACTCGAATAGAAGAGATTATCAATACATTAGCTAAGTATAAGATATTCTCTACTTTTGACTTAAAAAGTGCTTACTATCAAATTCCTCTGACGGAATCAGAGAAGAAATACACTGCGTTTTGAAGCAAATGGGAAATTATATCACTACTGCAGAGTTCCTTTTGGGGTAACTAATGGCGTGGCTGTTTTTCAGAGAGAGATGGACAAACTTGTTGAACAGGAAAACCTTAAAGATAATTTCCCTTATCTTGATAATATAACTATAGCAGGAAAAGACCAAACTGAACATGATGAAAATGTACAATGGTTTTTAGATGTTGTACATTCTAAAAATCTAACATTAAATGAGGCTAAGTCAATAACATCAGTATCATCAATTAATATTCTTGGTTATTGGGTTGGAAATGATATAATCAAGCCTGATCCAGAAAGACTCCGCCCACTCCAAGAGATACCTGTTTCAGCAACATTAAACTCTCTACGAAGGGTTCTTGGGATGTTTGCATATTATGCTAAATGGATACCAAATTTTTCTGACAAAATTCAACCTTTGATTAGAGCAAAATCTTTCCCCCTTGACTCTACAGCAATTGGTGCCTTTACTTCTTTAAAGAAACAATTGGAATCTGCGACATTACACGCCATCGATGAGGGTCTCCCCTTTGTTGTTGAATGTGATGCCTCTGATTTAGCAGTATCAGCAACATTAAATCAAGGAGGACGACCAGTTGCTTTCATGTCTCGTACTCCCCAAGGTAGTGAATTGCACTACCCATCCTTCGAAAAGGAAGCTACAGCAATTATTGAAGCAGTGAGGAAATTGAGTCATTTCCTTGCTCGCCAGCACTTCACTTTGATAACAGATCAGCGTTCAGTAGCTTTTATGCTGGATAATCGGAAACGAACGAAGATTAAAAATAGTAAAATTCATGAATGGAGGATTGAATTATCTGCATATAGTTATTCAATTGAGTACCGCCCTAGTAAGGATAATGTTGCTCCGGGAACATTAACTCGAGCATTTTGTGCCTCTGTTCATTCTTCTGCACTCACTGATCTTCACAATGGGCTGTGTCATCCTGGAGTCACTCGTTTGTTACACTATGTTCGTTCCAAAAACTTACCTTTCTCTACAGAAGATGTGAAGATGACGTGTGCTTCATGTAGAATCTGTGCTGAATTAAAACCAAGGTTCTTCCGTCCTGAAGAAGGAAGTTTGATCAAAGCTACTCAACCTATGGAACGTTTGAGTATTGACTTCAAAGGGCCTTTACCATCCTCCTCTCGAAATGTTTATATACTTACCTTAGTTGACGAATATTTCAGGTTTCCATTTGCCTTTCCTTGTCCAAATATTTCAGCTGCTATGGTTATCAAATGTTTAGATCAACTGTTTTCATTATGTGGATTTCCAAGTTACATACATTCTGATAGGGGCACCTCATTCATGTCAAAAGATTTAAAGGACTACCTTTCTAAGAGAGGAATTGCAACAAGTAAAACAACACCATATCATCCTATTGGAAATGGTCAGGTTGAGAGGTATAACGGAATCATTTGGAAAGCAGTGAAACTGGCCTTAAAATCAAATGATATACCAGATCAGCAGTGGGAATGTGTTCTACCAGATGCATTACACTCCATCAGATCTCTACTGTCAACTGCTACCAATACAACTCCACACGAGCGGTTCTTTAACTTCAAACGGCGTTCTTCTAGTGGTACTTCTCTGCCATCATGGTTGACGAGCCCTGGGCCTGTATTGTTTCGTCATTATGTCCAATTAAATAAGAATGAACTTTTTGTTGATGAAGTTTAACTGACTGATGCAACCCTTCTTATGCAACTATCAAGTATCGGGATGGACGTCAGTCGACTGTTTCACTTCGTGACCTTGCACCATGTCCGTCTTCTCCATCAGCTCCGTCACTTCTTGATAACACTAATCGAGAACTTCCTCCGTCAGCTCCGTCACTTCTTGATAACACTAATCGGGAACTTCCTCCAACACTTCCAGCATCCTCTATGGAAACCTCTACAAGAAATTCTAAAATTGAAAATCTAAATAACAATACGAGTGAAGTTGATGACCAAGCAATATATCTACCCCCAGCTATTGAAACACCATTATCCCCTGAGGCTCCAGTGCTGCGACGGTCATCAAGACGTATTAAACTTCCTGACCGTCTCACCTTATAAATAGGAGGGGAGAATGAAGTGGGCGCATGTGCGCATGTGCGGAGCTCTTCTAGAGTGTGCGCATGTGCAGGACATTTCCGGAGTGTGCGCATGTGCGAAGTATTTCGGGCGGGAAAAGCCTGCGGAATCAGCCATGTTTGCCAGACGTTTCTGAGTTTATGTATTAAAGAAATAAGTTGCTTAAAGCTTAAATAAAGTGAAGTAAATTACGAGTAGTGAAAGTTTAATTTATCTCACAACAAGGGATATGGACCAAATGCTGGCAGGTGGGACTAGTGTAGCTTGGACATGGTGGCCAGTGTGGGCAAACTGGGCTGAAGTGCCTGCTTCCACACTGTATCATTATATGACTCTATGTTTCTCCCTATAGGTTTTTTGCAGAATATGAGCTCCCCAATTGGAATAAGAGCAAAATCTCTGAAGTAAGGATTTGGATCATGGACAACATCAATGGACCTGATAGGTAAAGGAATTAAGAGAAATCCATTTCTCAACAGATGGACGAGCACTTAATTAATTAAGTTATCCCTTTGTAAAGAAACTTGAACTTAGTGGTGAAAAACAATTAGATGTATATAGATGTAATTTAACACTAAAGGATTGCACCAAATATTACTTAACTATTTCAGTCCAGGTATTTAATAAGCAAGTTTGATCATTTTAAAATAGTGCCAGTAGGTATTTAGTGCAGTAAACTATCGCATTAGAAGAGCAATAATGAGAAAAAGTGCACTTTCCTTTTAATTGATAATTCTAAGGAAATCAGCTTAAAATTTAGAAATGATAGGAAGAGCCTAATTTATTCACAATATACCACAAAATGGAAACATGGCTGAATGACTAAGTGTGTGATACTATTTGAGGAATAAATCGTTTCCTTATATCTAGTGTTGGATGAGCAGAAATTTCATTTGAATTTAGTTTGGGAAGACCAAACTCTATGTTCAGTACTCAATGGAAACTCGATCTCAGTCCTCTCCCAGGCAAATCTTTGAGGTTAAACTGAACCGTCTGCAGTCTTAATCCCAATGTGAGCCTATGGATTTTTTTTTTAAGCAAAAATAATTTTAATCAATTATTTACAAAAATAATATGTACAATACAAAACAATACAAACAAACCCAACACGATAATAACAAATATTCTTAGATACTAAATGAACTGTGATACAACTATATCACTATCCTTATTAAAGGTGCACTCCACCCACCGTGGTGCCCAGCGGTCCTGGAAATCCCCCAGGGTTCCCGTGGGCAGCGCATAGTCATTGCTAATACCACCTGGGTGCAGACGTAACTCCGGAAAAGGGGCAGGCAGCTGGCTCGGGCAGAGCCCTCTTCTACCTGGCGCCGTGACTCGAGGATGGCCAACTTGGCCAGGCCTAGGAGAAAAACCTATGGATTAGGGTTGTGCAGGTCGGTTGTACTCCATCTAGTACACATACAGAGCATATTTCAAGGGGACGAATAAGCAAACCCACTTACTGAAGTATGGTGGTGAAGGTCTAAGCAAGTCTAAAGTCGTTACTACCATTATATATTGTGAAATGTATGCAAATAATTAGGCAGTCTGATGGAAATACAATCTAACTAAGTAGGTTAGTTAATGTTGACTGAAATAGAAACCGAAAAAGCTGGAAATACAAAGCGGGTCAGACAGCATCTGTGGGAAGAAGAGAGAGTTCATATTTCAGGTCGAAGACCTTTCATCAGAACTTTCTTTATTTTAACGTGGTCTTAATGTTAAACTCATGGAAGGTTGGTTAAGAAGGTTCAATGGTTGGGTATTAATGGTGGAGTAGCAAGATGGATTCAACAGTGGCTGAATGGGAGATGCCAGAGAGTAATGGTGGATGGTTGTTTGTCAGGTTGGAGGCCAGTGACTAGTGGGGTGCCACAGGGATCTGTGTTGGGTCCACTGTTGTTTGTCATGTACATCAATGATCTGGATGATGGTGTGGTAAATTGAATTAGTAAGTATGCAGATGATGCTAAGATAGGTGGGGTTGTGGATAATGAAGTAGGTTTTCAAAGTCTATAGAGAGATTTATGCCAGTTGGAAGAGTGGACTGAAAGATGGCAGATGGAGTTTAATGCTGATAAGTGTGAGGTGCTACATCTTGGCAGGACAAATCAAAATAGGACGTACATGGTAAATGGTAGGGAATTGAAGAATGCAGATGAACAGAGGGATCTGGGAATAACTGTGCACAGTTCCCTGAAAGTGGAATCTCATGTAGATAGGGTGGTAAAGAAAGCTTTTGGTGTGCTGGCCTTTATAAATCAGAGCATTGAGTATAGAAGTTGGGATGTAATGTTAAAATTGTACAAGGCATTGGTGAGGCCAATTCTGGAGTATGGGGTACAATTTTGGTCGCCTAATTATAGGAAGGATGTCAACAAAATAGAGAGAGTACAGAGGAGATTTACTAGAATGTTGCCTGGGTTTCAGCAACTAAGTTACAGAGAAAGGTTGAACAAGTTAGGGCTTTATTCTTTGGAGCGCAGAAGGTTAAGGGGGGACTTGATAGAGGTCTTTAAAATGATGAGAGGGATAGACAGAGTTGACGTGGATAAGCTTTTCCCACTGAGAGTAGGGAAGATTCAAACAAGGGGACATGACTTGAGAATTAAGGGACAGAAGTTTAGGGGTAACATGAGGGGGAACTTCTTTACTCAGAGAGTGGTGGCTGTGTGGAATGAGCTTCCAGGGAAGGTGGTGGAGGCAGGTTCATTTTTATTATTTAAAAATAAATTGGATAGTTATATGGACGGGAAAGGAATGGAGGGTTATGGTCTGAGTGCAGGTATATGGGACTAAGGGAGAATACGTGTTCGGCACGGACTAGAAGGGTCGAGATGGCCTGTTTCCGTGCTGTAATTGTTATATGGTTATATGGTTATATGGTTAATGTTAAACTATAATTACCTGGAAATGGGGGATTTGAGGATAGGAGATTAATGTGCAAAGGAAGGGAAAGGAGTAGGGTGACTGGGGTATTTGGGAGAGGGTGGGAGAAATGGGGTTGCATCTGGATTTGGAAGAGAGAGGGGGGCATGGGCATTACTTGAAATTGGAGAATTCAATCTTCATACCATTGGGTTGTGAGCTACCTAAGCGGTATATGAGATGCTATTCTTCCAGTTTGCCTGTCATCTCACTCTGGCAATGGGGGTGGCCAAGGACAGAAAGATCAGTATGGGAATGGTAAGTTCAGTGAATGGCTGCCTGGTCTACACTTGGTCTTACTGATGTAAAGGAGGCCACATTGGGGACATTGAATGATGTAGATGAAGTTTGAAGATGTGCATGTCAACCTCTGTCTAACCCGGAAGGACTGCTGGATGGGAGGAAGTGTAGGCACAAGTGTTATCTCTCCTGTGGTTGTTGGGGAAAGTACCTGGGGAAAGGGTGGGTAGGTTGGGAAGGTGCTTCAGAGGAAGTGGTCTCTGCCGAAAGGCAGAAGGGGTGGGAGATGTGACAGGTGGTGGAATCATGTTGAAGGTGGCGGAAATGTCAGAGAATGAGATGTTGGATGTGGAGACTGGTGGGGTGCAAGGTGAGGACCAATCAAATTGTCAGTGTTTAGTATCTAGTACTTTTTAAATTATCGGATTACAATTGAAATCACTCACAAAATACAAAATTAAAGCTAATACAACAACTATTTATCAATAGTATAGAAAGTATAGAGAGTTATGTTTCTGATCAATACATTTTCATCAGACTCCAAAGACATACATGTTTGTTGGTTAATCGGCTTTGGTAAAATAGTAAATTGTCCCTTTTGTGTAGAATAGTGCTAGCGTATGTATCAATCGCTGGTCACCGCGGACTCGGTGGGCCAAAGGGCCTGTTTCCGCACTGTATCCCTAAAGTCTCAAGTCTAAAGTTATGCTGCCTACTTGAATCATTCAATTTTGTAACTTTCTCCACAGATACTAAATGTTAGGCTGAGTATTTCCAGCATTTTCTTTTTCAATCCAAAATATTTTCCTTTATGCAGCATCTTTTCCTTTCACTGTTTTCAGTTTGAGGGATGGTGTGGCGAGCTATCTAACTCGAAAGGGAGTGCTTAGTTTGCAAGTATCTCATCGTGGGCAAGAACTGAATGGAAATCCCTCTGTGATGTGCAATGGCAATATTTGGTTTAGCATGTTTAAACTTACATCCTTAACCTATTATGAAAATATTTCCTCTTTCTGACAGAGAGTCGTGTGGGACAGGCACTGTTGAAGAGCTTGAGGAAATACTAAGACGACAACATTTCAACTACTCTTGCATTGACAATGTCAGGTAATACTGTTAACAGCTAATCTGCACTCCCAGTAAATTTCACCACTTTCAATGAACAGGTAAACATAAAAGTCCATTTGGTTTCAGACGTCACATTTACAAGATGTTCTTTAAGAAATGCCAGAATAAATTCCTGATAGAAGAGGGTTGGGGATGAATAGGTATGGGAGGTAGCAAAATGCAAAAATGTGATGGGAGAACTGCTATCTGCTCTGACAGCTCTCGGGCCAAACCTGATTGATTTTTTGAAGCCATGACCAAAAAGGTTGATGAAGGCAGAGCTGTAGATGTTGTGTACAGTAAGGCATTCAACAAGGTTCTGCATGGTAGGCTGCTCGGGAAGGTTGGATCTCATGGGATCCAAGGAGAGATAGCTGAATGGATAGCAAAATGGCTCCATGGAAGGAAACAGAGGGTAATGGTTAAAGGTTGCTTCTCAGACTGGATGCTAGTGGTATGTCTCAGAGTTTGGTGCTGGGCCCGTTACTGTTTGTCATCTACATCAATGATTTGGATGAGAACATACAGGACAAGATTAGCAAGATTGCTGATGATACAAAAGTTAGTGGTTTTGCAGTTAATGAAGATGGTTGTGAACAATTGCAGCGGGATCTGGATCGATTGCTTAGGCGGGTGGAGGAATGGTTGATGGAATTTAATACAGAGAAGTGTGAGGTGTTGCATTTTGGGATGTCGAACAAGGGCAGGACCTGCACAGTAAATGGTAGGGCTCGGGGTAATGTTGTAGAGCAGAGGAATCTAGGAGTACAGGTGCATGGTTCCTTGAAGGTTGAGTTGCAGGTGGATAAGGTGGTCAAATAGGCTTTTGGCACTTTAGACTTCATCAGTCAGAGTATTGAGTATAGAAGTTGGGAGGTCATGTTAAGATGTTCATGAGACCGCATTGAAAATATTGTGTTCATTTCTGGGCACCATATTATAAGAAAGATATTATCAAGCTTGAACGGGTTCAGAAAAGATGTACAAGGTTGTTGCCAGGGCTAGAGGGTGTAGGCTATCGGGAGAGGTTAGGTTGGCTGTGTCTTTATGCCATTGAGCGCAGGAGGATATGGGGTTATCTTATAGAGGTGTATAAGATCATAAGGGATAGATCAGGTAGAGTAGGGAAATCGAGGACCAGAGATAGGCTCAAGGTGAAGAAAATACTTAATAGGAATCCGAGGGGTAACATTTTCACACAAAGGGTGGTGGGTGCAAGCTGCCAGAGGAGGTAGTTGAGGCTGAGACTATCCCATCATTTAAGAAACAGTTAGACAGATACATGGATTGGACAGGTTTGGACGGATATGGACCAAGCGCAGGCAAGTGGGACTAGTGTAGCTAGGACATTGTTGGCCAGTGTGGTTGAGTAGGGCCGAAGGGCCTGTTTCCACACTGTATCACTCTATGACTCTATGGCTCTATGAATAGAAAATTGTTTTTCAGTCAACTCATTAAGGTTGTTTCTATTATGGGTGCATTAAATGGAAAATGAAGGCAGTATGGGCTGATATCCTTGTCAGGCATCCCATGTAATAAACAATACATGAAGGTAGCCCTGTTCAAAAAATTGTAGTCCCACGAGTCTGTGTATGTTTATAGGGATGTAAAATCAAGATTAGTGCTTACAACTTCCCAGTGGGTTTTCTTTACAAACACCATTCCTCACCTGTATATTCAGAGCTCCAATTCTACTTCAAAACATGTTTAACAATGTTTTTTTTCTTTCAGGACTATTCGCATCCTGGAATGTGTAGACTTTCCAAATGATGCAGCCTGCACTTGTATATAGCTGCAAGATGATTTAATGTCTACTGAAATAATTTCTCAAAAACCCCTATTCTGTTATGCATTTCACATGCACATTTGCTTTTGACGTATTGTGTTTGCTTCTATGGCATTGATAAAATTGTATTAAAAAAAAAAAAAAATATATTACCAATTTTTTTAAAGATCAAAATGGTTCTTGTTTAAAAGAGAATTCAGCAACCCCAGCCTCTCTATAAGAAGGGTGGCAAATCTGTGGGATTCATTGCCACAGATGTCTATGGAGGCCAAGTCATTTGATATTTTTAAGATGAAGATTGACAGATTCTTGATTAGTAAGAGTGTCAGGGATTATGGGGGAAAGCAGGAGAATGTGGTTGAGAGGGAAAGATAGATCAGCCATGATTGAATGGCGGAGTAGACGTGATGGGCTGAATGGTCTAATTCTGCTCCTAGAATTTATTAACTTATGAACTTATTAAGAGGGCGTGCCCAATAAGCACAACAAATGGAGGCACACTTTGATTGTAGTGCTCTTTCTGAGATCTGCATTCCTTTAAGTAAGCTTTAAAAATAGAACACAACGCACGTCTTATTGTTCACCGAATCTCCCACTGACACGTTCCCAGCAAAAGAGAGCCTGACAATGAATCTCAGGTCCTGTTGTGACACAGGTAAGTGCAGGATACTGCAGCTCCAATTTTGATAACAATTCTGGCAGTGATTAATACCACTGATTCGAGAATTATATATGAGCAGTGCATGCATGCAGCTTTGTCATCACAAACATTGCAATTTTAAGAACAAATACAGACAGATAACAATTTAAAGTAAATTGATTAGTTGGAATAAGTCAAATGAAGACACTGCTGATGCTGGTTTACAAACAAAGACAGAAAGTGCTGGAGTAACTCAGCGGGACGGGCAGAATCTCTGGAGAAAATGGATAGGTGATGTTTCAAGTCAGGACCCTTCACATTGAAGAAGAGTCCCGACCTGAAAAGTCACATTTCCATGTTCTTCAGAGATGCTGCCTGACCTATTGAGTTACTCCTGCACTTTGTATCTTTTTTAGAATGTCAAATTACATCAAAGAACATCAAAGAGGAGGACGACTGATCTTTGGGCCTTCCCTCACAGTAGGAAACTTTGATTCCGCTGTGCAGGGGATGTTTATGTTAAAATACTATCGTGTTTTGTTCTTTTTTTATTCTTATAGCTGTATAGTGACCCCAAATTTCACTGCACCAATTGGTGCATGTGACAATAAATGTCTCTTGAATCTCTTGAATCTTGAGATAGGTCTGGATGATGACATTCAACTGGCAGTTGGAGTGGTGCCTGAATATAGAAGCCCTGTTAATATAAGACTGCATTTAGAATATTGTGTTCTATTCCGGGCACCATGTTATAGGAAAGATATTGTTAAGCTTGAAAGGGTTACGAAAAGATTTATGAGGATGTTGCCAGAACTAGAGGGTGTGAGCTATAGGGAGAGGTTGAGTTGGCTGGGTCTCTATTCCATGGACCACAGGAGGATGAGGGGAGATCTTATAGAGGTGTGCAAAATCATGAGAAGAATAGATCGGGTAGATGCACTGAGTCTTTTGCCCAGAGTAGGGGAATCAAGGATCATATGTTCAAGGTGAAGGGGAAAAGATTTAATATGAATCCGAGGGGTCACTTTTTCACACAAAGGTTGGTGGGTGTATGGAACAAGCTGCCAGAGGAGATAGTTGAGGTTGGGACTATCCCATCTTTTAAGTAACAGTTAGACAGGTACATGGAAAGGACAGTTTGGAGGGATATGGACCAAGCGCAGGCAAGTGGGACTCGTGTAGCTGGGACATTGTTGGCTGGTGTGGGCGAGTTGGGTCGAAGCGCCTGTTTCCACACTGTTTCACTCTATGACTATGACTCTAATCTACAATATCAGAAATAGAAGCAGGCCAATCAGCTTCTTCTGCCACTTAATAAAATCATGGCTGATCTTTTACCACAGTGCCACACTCACACACCAACTCCATATTTCTTGTTTCCCTTAATGACCCAAATCAATTGATCACAATATGCTGAGAGTTCCACCATCCCTTGGAAACAGCTACTAGCTGTTTAATTAATCTCAACAAAGCTATTTAAAAAGAAGCTTCAAACAGTTCAGGGTTAACGTCACGGTCCTGAAGAAAGCTCAGCACCTTTTTGTTAGCTGGAGATCCAGCATCTGCAGTCTCTTGTATCTCCAGGTAAGCTTGTTCTACTAAAAACAAACTAACACGACTGCCAAATGTGGAGTCTTCACAATGATAAAGTGCATAAAGGTTAGGATAAAAACGCTAAAGGGGAGGTTCCCATCATCGTAGTCCTTAATGTCTGACCCTTATTTACAGACTGTGTACTCTGGTCCTCATACATAGATACATAGACATGGACAAAAAGTGCAGGAGTAGGCCATTCAGCCCTTCAAGCCAGCACCGCCTTTCAATGTGATCATGGCTGATCATCCACAATCAGTACCCCGTTCCTGCCTTCTCCCCATACCCCTTGATTCCGCTAGCCCTAAGAGCACTATCTAACAATCTAATTCACAACTCTCTGGGTGAAAAAGTTTTATCCTCATCTAAATGGCCTACCCCTTATTCGTCAACTGTGGCCCTTGGTTCTGGACTCCCCCAACACCGGGAACATGTTTTCTCCATCTAGCATGTCCAATCCCTTAATAATTTTATATGTTTATATAAGATACCCTCTCATCCTTCTAAATTCTAGTGAATACAAGCCCAGTCGCTCCATTCTTTTATCGTATGACAGTCCCGCCATCCTGGGAATTAACCTCGCGAACCATGCTGCACTCCTCAATAGCAAGAATGTCCTTTCTCATATTAGGAAACCAAAACTGCACACAATACTCCAGGGCCCTGTACAACTGCAGAAGGACCTCCTTGCTCCTAAACTCAAATCCTCTTGCAATAAAGGCCAACATGCCATTTGCTTTCTTCACTGCCTGCTGTACCTGCATGCTTACTTTCAGTGACTGATGTACAAGGGCCCCCAGGTCTCGTTGAACCTCGCCTTCTAATCTGACACCATTCAGATAATAATTTGCCTTCCTGTTTTCTGTCACCAAAGTGGATAACATCACATTTATCCACATTATTATACTGCATCTGCCATGCATCTGTACATTCACCCAACCTGTCCAAGTCACTCTGCATCCTCATAGCATCCTGTTCACAGTTCACACTGCCACCCAGCTTTGTGTTATCTGCAAATTTGATGAGACATATCGGCCAGCATGGAAGAGTAGGGCCAAAGAGCTTCTTTCCATACTGTATAAATCTGCAATCAGATCAACCGGGATCTTATTGACGGGCACACTATGCCTGTAGGGCCATGTCGTCTCCAGCTTCTAATTCCAGTATTGCTGTCATCTGTTTGTGACCTAAACCTGGCATCATATCCTTCACAAGTCAGGAAGAGAGGAGGGGCAGGACAAAGCCTGACGAGTAATAGTTGGAAGGTAGACACAAATTGCTGGAGTAACTCAGCGGGTGAGGCAGCATCTCTGGAGAGAAGGAAGAGACGACGTTTTGGGTTGAGACACTTCTTCAGAGTAATAGGTGGATACAGGTGAGTGGAAGTGGGGTTGATCGGACAACATTAGGCACCGCTCTGAAGGCAGATTGAACTAGTTGGTCAAGGAAAGTTGGATATGGTGTGTAATAATTCTAACGCATTTAATGGCATTGTGCCTACAGCTGAGTACTTTCTGCTGAGCATTGAACGTCACGGTACAATACCTCTCTTCAAGCCTTTGTTTCTTGGCCCCATTCAGGCAGTAAATGGCATTTAAGGTTATTGGTGGTTGTTATGTCGAAATAATTTACACAAGACGTGAATGACAGTTGCTATTGGAGTTTAAAAGAGTGAGAGGACCCATACGTAGGGATCTTGGGCTACAGAGGGGTGCACAGAGGGATCTTGAGATACACATCCATAGCTCCCAGAATACAACAACCCAGGTCAAGAGAGTGGCTAAGAGGTTGGTTGGTATGCTTGCCCTCATTGCTCCGGTGGCTGGGATGGCGTTCTGGCGGCGGTGACCTGAGTCCGAGGTTCAGCCGCGGGCCAGCGGCTGCGTCCGATGGACTGGAGGGCGGCAGCTTCGACCACCCCGGGCCGCGGTGTTTGAGCCGGCCCGTTTGCGGGGTTCGGTGAGCCGCGGGACTGTTTGTATCATCGCCCGGTGGGGTATCGCCTCAGCGCAGAGGGAGAAGAGGAGGGAAGAGACTGCAGCCCTAAGATTTTTGCCTCCACCACAGTGAGGAGGTGCTTGGAGGACTCACTGTGGTGGATGTTAATTTGTGTTTATTGTTGTTTATTATTGTATTATTGTATGTATGACTGCAGGCACGAAATTTCGTTCAGACCGTAAGGTCTGAATGACAATAAAGGAAATTCTAATTCTAATTCTAATTCTAATTAGTTGAGGCATTGGTATATAAGAGTCAGGAAGTCATTGGGGAACAAAGGAGTACCTGGCATGGGATACTTTGAAACTTTGTCAGTGCCTTTATGGGGAGTCTTTTGCATACCTTGGGTATGCAAGCAAAGAATTTCGCTGTGACGTGCCACATGTGACAATATCATTTTCACTCATTCATTCATTCAGAAGTATATAAACTTATGTGAGGCATGAATAGGGTAGACAGACAGAATATTTTTCCCAGGGTAGAAATGTCAAATCAGAGGGCATAGCTTCAAGGTAAGAGGGAAAAGTTTAAAGAAGCAATTTTTTGCACACAGAGTGTTAAAAACCTGAACGCACAGTTCGGGGTGGTAGTGGCAATAAATTTAATAGTGCTATTTAAGAGATTTTAAAATTCATTTGCCATTTGAGGTCCTGGGAGATGTTTATTCCCAGGAACCTAAAGTCGTTGACTCTCTCCACCATGTCTCCTTTGATGTATAAGGGAGCAGGTTCCTCTCTCCTCTTCCTCCTGAAGTCAACGACAAGTTCTTTTGTCTTTGATGGGTTTAGTAACAGGTTGTTTTGGTACACCAGACGGTCAGTTTTTGGACTTCATCCCTGTAGGCAGACTCGTCATCGTTGTTTATCAGTCCCATCACAGTCGTGTCGTCCGCAAACTTGATGATCCTGTTTGTACTGTGTGTTGGTATACAGTCGTAAGTGTATATTGTATACAAGATTGGACTCAGCACACAACCTTGTGGCGCACCTGTACTAAGCGTCAGGACTGGGGAGTAATTGGACCCCATCCTGACGGTCTGTGGGCGGTCTGTTAAAAAGTCCTTAATCCATCCACATGTGTTTGCATTAACACCTAGATCAGACAGTTTGTCCACCATTCTGCTGGGGATGATAGTATTAAATGCAGAACTAAAATCTACAAATAACATCCGCACATATGAGCCAGGACGCTCCAGATGTGCCAGTGCAGAATGTAGAGCTGTGTTGATGGCATCTTCCGTTGACCTATTAGCTCTATACGCAAACTGATGCTGATCCAGGGTGGGTGGGAGTGAGGACTTAATGTGGGCCAGGACCAGCCGTTCAAAACATTTCATCACGGTCGAAGTGAGAGCAACAGGTCTATAGTCATTCAAGCTCGTAATGAATGTTTTTTTGGGTACAGGTACGATGGTAGCAGTCTTAAAGCATTTAGGGACAGTGCACGTTAACAGAGAGAGGTTAAAGATTTTGCTAAAAACCTCCGCTAACTGGTCTGCACAGTCCCGCAATACTCTCCCTGGGATGCCATCTGGTCCAGCAGCAGTCCAGAATATGCTGGGAATGGAGGGATGTGGAGCGCATGCACGCAGACATCAAACATTCTGAGAGGTATTGAAAAGTGGATGTGGGGTGAATCTTTTTTCTTGTCGGAGAATGTAGAATTTGCAATCACTATGAAAATTAGAGCTTGTCTATTTATGATAAATAAAAGTTGTTGTTTTTCTTCTTTCTCACTGCGTCGTGACTCCTAGAAACTCTCTTCCTCAAAAGGTAATTGGGAAGCAGAGAATTTGAATACTTTGAGACATAAGTCCACAGGGGAAGCACAGTGTCGCAGCGGTAGAGCTGCTGCCAGAGACTTGGTTCAATCCTGACCACGGGTGCTGTCTGTACGGAGATTGTACATTATCACGCATGGGTTTTCTCCGGGTGCTCCGGTTTCCTCCCATACTCCAAAGATGTACAGGTTTATAGGTTAATTGGCTTCGGTAAAATTGTAAATTGTTCCTAGTGTGTTGTATAGTGGTCGTGTATGGGGTGCCTGCTGGTCAGCACAGATTTGGTGTGCTGAAGGGCCTGTTTCAATGCTGTATCTCTAAAAGCAAAAGGTAATTGATAAGCAAGGGGTTAAAGATTACCAGTAGTAGACAGGAATGCAAACTGAGTTTACTCTCAGATCAACCCACCACTGCTAGTATTTCTCATGCAGGGTGTGTAGCTAATGAAAGGCAGTGATACAGGAGCAAAAGACTTTGAAAACCCACGTTCAAAAAGCAGATTGTGTTGACAATTAAATATTGTGATTTATTTGAACAAACTCCTCGTGCTTGTAATCAAAGGTGCTTGTAAACACCAAACCAATCAATTGTGTAGCTTGTGACTTCTGTGATAAGTGTGTTCACTCAACTGGGATTTTAATTATGTTCTTTGTTATAATTTAGGTTTGTTTGTTGCAAGATGAAAAGGCCGCAAATCAATCACACAGCCCCAAAAAAGTAAATGTTACATAAAGTGATAAATGATAAATCAAGGTATACCTGAACATTCAACTATTTACTTTGATGTGGTTTAGGTGAATGATATCTGATTGCTCTAATGTCGCTAGCCTGGTTCTCGACAAAGTTAAATAGATAAATGACTTTGCAGGTTCCTGCTTTTAAAAGAGGAATACTCGACAGAAAAAATAAGTGACGTCATTTTTGGAGAGGAGTGGCTAGGGGAAAGAAAAAGTTGCAAAAACAGAATTAATATGCATCCTTTGATCTATTATAAATTTGTAATGGTTAAATCTAAGACTGTCTTATCCTGGAGAATGACACTGTTTATAAGTTTGTAACTTTGCACTATTATTAAATATAATAGCTGAGCAATTTAAGAACTTTGTTTTATTGGTCCATGTCTTTGCTCTATGATTGGCTAACTTAGACTGTATTTACATATAGCTGTAGGAGGAGATTCCAAAGTGTATATAAAGCAGAATGTTTGAGAAGGTGTGCCAACCTCAACTTTGATCGTGTGTCAAAGGAGAAACTACACCTTGAAGATGTTTTTTCTGATTAGTCTGCATTTCTGCCGTAAAGGCAAATCAAGAAATGACGCAACAATGTGTGGTAAGTAGGTTTTGATCCAAATGTCATTCAATTATTTTGTCAGTGCTATTAATTCACTAGTTTCTTAGACTGATACCAACTTAGCCCCTTCAGATAATGGCAGAGTAGGGTGGGGGTGGATTAACTTTGGAATGGTATGTGCCTACTCTGTTGGCTATTTGTTTCTTTGGAAAGGAGATCTGCTTTACAGCCTGGATGTGTAGCATATGACAAATAAGCAATTCAGTCAAGTACTAAGCTGCCAACTTCAGTGCCGTCCTGGAAGGGGTTTCTTTGCTTGAGTCTGTAAGCCCTGCAATGCTTTCAATGTTCCCTGTAGCAGTGGTCTCCCCATATACCAATGGCGACACAGTGGCTCAGCTGGTAGAGCTGCTGCCTCACTGCGCCAGGGATCTGGGTTCGATCCTGACCTCGGGTGCTGTCCGTGTGGAGTTTGTACATCCTCCCTGTGACACCGCGTGTGTTTCCTCCGGATGCTCTGGTTTCCTCCCACATCCCAATGACGTGCAGGTTATTTGGCTTCTGTAAATTGTCCCTAACGTGAAGGGAGTAGATGGGAAAATGGGATAACATAGAACTAATATGAACAAGAAATCGATGATCAGTTCAGACTGAGTGGGCCGAAGGGTCGGGTTCCATGCTGCATCCCTACCTTTTGTTAAAGATGAGAACATATGATAAGAGAACATTTTCATCACCCTACAGAGATTAAATTGTTTATAGTGCACTTCAGATGCCATTTTTAAATCACTAGCAGACAATTAACATTTAGTGAATGAATGCATCAGGCTTGAATTTCTTTCCATTAAAAAAATATTTCAACAAGTTATGTTATTTGATTTACACCATTTCAGAGTGGTTATTTTCCACATTTCTTCTGTATACATCCAAATTTGTTCTCCATACATAAGAACAAATAGAATGGTTATTTCTTGCACTAACACCAACATCTAATTCCTTGTTTTAGATTTGGTTCTCCTTGGACTTGTTGCTATAAGTCTTACAAAGCCACCCGTGGCAACTGTTGCGCCCAAAAAAGAATGGGGAGGACATGGATCGTCAATAAATTTGAAAGAAATAATGATTGGAAGATGTTTTGACTACCTTGAGAATGTAAATCCCAGTGCAGGGTAAGTCAATATGTAACTCACTGGCACAAGCAAAGAGCATTATAATGTATACTTTTTCATGATAACAATTTTAAGTGTTATCTAACAATATTATATTGTTAACATTGTGCTTTCAGAATAAGCGTGTAAATCATATACCAGTCCTGTTCCGCATAAGAGATATTGTAAAAGTGAAAATTACTTTCCTATCTTTCTTGCTGAACAAGTGGAAAGCGTAATTAAATTGGTTCCTATTCAACCTCCCTTTTTGTTGCCTGTGCGCAAACAAGATTCTGAAAAATGTCTGATCAAAACTGTGACAATTTAAATATGCCTGTCCTCTTTTTTGTGTGTGAAGTACACTTATTTATCTAAAGATTATTTCTCCCTGTTACTGCACATACAAGGTAGGGTGTGTAAATCATGTGGCATGACTTTAGATGTAAGCTGTATGATCCACTCCTACTGGCCAGTGTAGGTTATTGCTGGGTATATATTATGTCATCTTCTGATAGCAAGTAAACAGAATAGAGCTTCCACCTAAACATAACTTACTTCTGAATCTCTGCGCCTTAGCACCATCGAGGTTCTAAATAACCTTATTCTCACATCATCACATCTCACATTCTTCCCACCTTTAGCCAAGTTTACTTCCACCTCTGAAATATCATCCCTCTCATGTTAGCAGCTGCTGAAAAGTGAATCCACACCTTTGCTTCTTCCACGTTTATTTGTTTGCATGTATCCATTGTTGCCTTCTCACATGCACTCTCTCCTACAAACTGCAACATGTTCAAAGCTCTACAGTTTGTATTTTATTCTGCACTGCACCATTCTCCTTTGATCTCCATGCTTGACAAGCTTCACTAACATAGACATAGAACAAAGAAAAATAGGTGCAGGAGTAGGCCATTCGGCCCTTCAAGCCAGCACTGCCATTCAATATGATCATGTATGATCATCTAAAATCAGTACCCCGTTCCTGCTTTTCTCCCATATCCCTTGATTCCTTTAGCCCTGAGCTAAATCTAACTCTCTGTTGAAAATATCCAATGAATTGGCCTCCACTGTCTTCGGTGGCAGAGAATTCCACAGATTCACAATTATCTGGGTGAAAAAAATTTCCTCATCTCAGTCCTAAATGGCCTACCCATATTCTTAAACTGTGACCCCTGGTTCTGGACTCCCCCAACATCGGGGAAAAATTTCCTCCACCTAGCCTGTCCAATCCTTTAAAAAATGTACATGTTTCTATAAGACCCCCTCTCCTCTTTCTAAATTCCAGTGAATACAAGCCCAATCAACCCATTCTTTCATCATATGTCAGTCCTGCCATCCCGGGAATTAACCTGGTGAACCTACGCTGTATTCCCGCAATAGCAATAATGTCCTTCCTCAAATTAGGAGACCAAAATAGCACACAATATTCCAGGTGCGGTCTCACCAGGGCCCTGTACAACTGCAGAAGGACCTCCTTGTTTCTAAACTCAAATCCTCTCGCAATAAAGGTCAACATGTCATTAGCTTTCTTCACTGCCTGCTGTCACTGCCTGCTTTCAGTGACTGATGTACAAGCACACACAGGTCTCGTTGCACCTCCCCTTTTCCTAATCTGACACCATTCAGATAATAATTTGCCTTCCTGTTCTTGCCACCAAAGTGGATAACCTCACATTTATCCATATTATACTGCATCTGCCATGCATCTGCCCACTCACCCAAACTATCCAAGTCACCCTGTAGCCTCATAGCATCCTCATCTGCCACCCAGATTTGTGTCATCCACAAACATGGAGGTCACATTTAATTCCCTTGTCTAAATCATTAATATATATTGTAAATAACTGCATATATTGTAAATAACTGCATTCCCAGCACCAAGCCTTGTGGCACCCCACTAGTCACTGCCTGCCATTCTGAAAAGGATCCGTTAATTCCTACTCTTTGCTTCCCATCTGCCAATGTTCTCTATCCATGGCAATACCCTACCCCCAATACCATGTGGTCTAATTTTGCACACTAATCTCTTGTGTAGGACCTTGTCAAAGGCTTTTTGAAAGTCCAGATATACCACATCCACTGGCTCTCCCTTATCCATTCTACTTGTTACATTCTCAAACAATTCCAGAAGATTAGTCAAGCATGATTACCCCTTCATAAATCCATGCTGACTTTGACCGATCCTGTCACTGCTTTCCAAATGCACTGCTATAACATCTTTAACAATCGATTCAAGCATCTTCCCCACTACCGATGTAAGGCTAACTGGTCTATAATTCCCCGTTTTCTCTCTCCTTCCTTTCTTAAAAAGTGGGGTTACATTGGCTACCCCCCAGTCCACAGGAACTGATCCAGAGTCGAGAGTACATTGGAAAATGATCACCAATGCATCCACGATTTCTAGGGCCACCTCCTTGAGTACTCTGGGATGCAGACCATCAGGCCCTGGGGATTTACCTGCCATCAGTCCCAACAGTTTACCTAACACTATTTCCTGACTAATGTGGATTCCCTTCAGTTCCTCCCTCCCACTAGATCCTCGGTCCCCTAGTATTTCTGGGAGATTGTTTGTGTCTTACTTAGTGAAGACAAAGCCAAAGTACTCATTTAACTGGGCTGCCATTTCCTTGTTTCCCATTATAAATTCACCTGTCTCTGATTGTATGGAACCTACATTTGTTTTCACTAATATTTTCCTTTTTACATATCTAAAGAAGCTTTTAGTGTCAGTTTTTATATTCCCCGCAAGCTTTCTTTCATGCTCTTTTTTCCTCCTCTTAATTAACCCCTTTGTGCTCTGTTGCATTCTAAATTCCTCCCAGTCCTCCGGTTTGCTGCTTCCTCTGGCCAATTTATATGCCTTTTTCTTGGATTTAACACTATCCTTGATTTCCCACGTTTGCCACGGTTGAGCCTCCTTCCCCGTTTTATTTTTTCGCCAGACAGGGATGAACAATTTTTGGAGTTCATCCATGCAGTCTTGAAATCTTTGCCATTGCATCTCCACCGTCAACCCTTTAAGTGTAAATTGCCAGTTTATCCTAGCCAATCCCTAGTCACTGAAATAACCGTGTCACTCTCCATCCTAATGTATAATTCCACCATCTAATGGTGACTGGTGCCCAAGGGGCTATGCACAACAAGATCGTGAACTAATCCTTCCTCATTACACAATACCCAGTCTATGATGGCCTGCCCTCTAGAAGGTTCTTCTACATATTGGTTTCGAAAACCATCCCATATACATTCCAGGAAATCCTCCTTCTCAGCGCTTTGGTTGGCCCAACCTATACGTAGATTAAAGTCACCCATGATAACTGCTGTATCTTTGTTACACGCATCCCTAATTTCCTGCTTGATGCTATCTCCAACCTCCCTACTGCTGTTTGGTGGTCTGTATACAATTCCAACAAGCGTTTTCTGCCCTTGGCTATTTCGCAGTTCTACCCATATCGATTCTACATCATCCAAGCTAATGTCCCTCCTTGCTATTGCATTAATCTCCTCTTTAACCAGCAATGCCACCCCACCTACTCTTCCTTTCTATCTCTCTTTCCTGAATATTGAATACCCCTGCATGTTGAACTCCCAGCCTTGGCCATCCTAGAGCCATATCTCCGTAATTCCAACTATATCATATCCCTTAACTACCAACTGCACATTCAATTCATCCACCTTATTCCGAATGCTCCTTGCACAAGCTTTCAGGCACAAAGCTTTCAGGTTTGTTTTTCTTATCTCCCTTCTACCTTTTGCTTCTGTCCTCCTTTTATGGCCCTCTGTCTCCTTGCATTGGGTCCCATCCCCTTGTCCTGTTAGTTTAAACGTGACCTTTCCTGCACTCTCTTTCCCGTTAACTGCACACATACGCTTCCACGTGGTTGGCCCCCCCCCCCCCCCCCCCCCCCCAACACTGTTTAGTTTAAACCCACCCATGTAGCACTTCCAAGCCTGCCTGCCAGAATGTCAGTCCCCTTCCAATTAAGGAGCAACCCGTCCCTTTTGTACAGGTCACACCTGCAATATCATCCCTCTCATTTTGGCTGCTGCCGAAAGCTAATCCACACCTTTGCTTCTTCCATGTTTATTTGTTCCCATGTATCCAATGTTGCCTTCTCACATGGACTCTCTCCTACACACTGCAACATTCTTCTTGTGAAGACTTAGCCTTGGTTCAGAGGTTAAGTTGAGTTGCCACCAAATGTTTGTGGCTTCAAGCTGAATTAAATAACTTAGGCTTGTACTGCAGAAACCAAATTTTGTTTGAACCTCAATGAGGTTCAAATGACAACAAATAAATTGTATTGTATTGTATTGTACCTATGTAGAAACAAAGAACTGCAGATGTTGGCTTATACTAAAGTAAACAAAAAGTGCTGGAGTAACGCAGTGAGGAAAAAAGGGTAGGTGACCTGTCTGACGAAGGGTCCTGACCTGAAATGTCACCTATCCCTTTTCCCCAGAGATGATGTCTTCCCCTGCTGAGTTTCGCAAGCACTGTGTCTATCTTAGGCTCAAATATTAGTCTGCCACTTCATTGCATTCGTGAAGGAATGCCCCATTGTTTGACAGTCAGGCTGTCTTAATATACAAAATTAAACAAGGATTTTTATCCTGGATCATCACTGGATCTGAATGCTAGAACTCACTATCTAATAGCAATGTAGAACTAACTTTGGTAGGTTGCAGTGTTTGAAGAAGACAGCTCATCATCCTATTCTTAAGATCTATTAGAGATGGGCAATAAATGTTGACTCTGCTAGCAACACACAAATCCCAAAAGTCAATATGCATATTGAAGAAAAAGTACATTTGCAATGATGTTGCTGAACAAAGTTGGCCAGGGCGCTTCTGTTCCTTTTCAACATCCTGATGAGATCCTTCACATTCACCCAGGGGACCAAACAGGATTGTGGTTAATATTTTATCTAAAGGACACTGAACATTCTTCTTGTATGACCTTGCTGATCGCAAATCGGATGCCACATCTCCCTGCATTGGTTTTCAGAAAGTATTTTATTTGCAGTAAAGCACTTTGGGCTATTGTAAAATGTCAAATCTTTCAGGTGCACCAACACAAACTCAGATTCTCAGTGTTATTGCCAACGAGTTCCTTAATCCTAATAGAATTTTTGTGTTTAATTGTTTTTTTGGTCAGGGTGAAAGACTGTGCAAAGATTTGGGAAGAATTTCTGAAGGTATTTAGTGGCAAAGACCCATGCAGCATCAAAGAGCAGGATTATAACAACTTTTTGCGCTTGGTAGAACATGACATCCCAGTCAATCAGGTGAGTCAATCAGTCATTGTGCAGGAGTCCATCTTGATAACCTAAAGTCAAATAAAGGAATGGCATTGCAATTCCACTCCTTTTCTGTATTGTAAATTAAAGTCAAGTCAACTCAAGTACAGTGAAGTAAAGGTACAATGAAAATCATAGAGTGATACAGTGTAGAAACTGGCCTTTCGGCCCAACTTGCCCACACCAGCCAACATGGCCCAGCTACATGAGTCCCACCTGCCTGCGCTTGGTCCATATCCCTCCAAACCTGTCTTATCCATGTACCTGTCTAAATGGCCTGTCCCACTTGGCGATTTTGCCGGCGTCATATCAATGTCGCCAAAAGATTTTAAACATTTTAAAATCCAGGTTGTCATAGGACTTTGGGATAGTCAAAGATGGAGTTAAAGAGAAATGGAGTAAAGGGATAGTTAATGACCCCAGAATTAACAGGAAAGAAAGCTCACAAAGGGATAGGAGAGTATGGCCAAGTGCAGTAGGGATCGATGTGAAAGGTGAGATGCGTAAGGAATTAAAAGTACTGTATTTGAATGCGCGAAGTATAAGAAGTAAAGTAGATGAGCTTGAGGCTCAGATAGAGGTTGGTAGATATGACATTGTGGGGATTACCGAGACGTGGCTGCAGGAGGATCGGGTCTGGGAACTTAATATTCAGTGTTATACATCCGATAGAAAGGACAGGCAGGTAGGCAGTGGAGGGGGGGGGGGTAGCTCTTCTGATGAGGAATGGAATTCAGTCCCTTGCGAGGGAAGACATAGGGACTGACGAGGTAGATTCACTGTGGATTGAGTTGAGGAATTGTAAAGGCAAGAAGACACTAATTGGTGTTATCTACAGACCCCCAAATAGTAGCCCGGATGTAGGGTGTAAGTTACAGCAGGAGTTAAAACTGGCATGTAACAAAGGTAATGCCACTGTGGTGATGGGGGATTTCAATATGCAGATAGACTGGGAAATCAGGTTGGTTCAGGACCCCAAGAAAGAGAGTTTGTAGAATGCCTCCGAGATGGATTCCGAGCAGCTTGTAATGTAGTCGACCAGAGAAAAGGCAATTCTGGATTTAGTGTTGTCCAATGAACCAAATTTGATAAGAGAACTCATGGTAAAGGAACCGCTTGGAGGTAGTGATTATAATATGATTAGTTTTAATCTGCAATTTGAGAAGGAGAAGGTTAAATCGGAAGTGTCAGTGATGCAGCTGAACAAAGGGGATAATGAAGGCATGAGATACGAGCTGGCCAAGGTAGACTGGAAAGGGATACTAGCAGGAATGACGGTGGAACAGCAATGGCAGGAATTTCTTGGCATAATTCGGAAGACAGGATCATTTCATTCCAAAAAGGAAGAAAGATTCTAAGGGGAGTAGGAGGCAACCGTGGCTGACAAGAGAAGTTAGGGATAGAATAAAATTAAAAGAAAAGATGTATAACACAGCAAAGAGTAGCCGGAAGCCAGAGGATTGAATGAATGAATGAATGAATAAATATTTATTACATGTCATTTGAACCTCAGTGAGGCTCAAACGAAATTCAGTTTCCACAGCCATACAAACAGAGACAATTCCTACAAGACACACACACAATTCAATTTACACAAACATCCATCACAGTGAATCTCCTCCTCACTGTGATGGAAGGCAAAGTCTCTCCCCGGCACCATTTTTCTCCCGATGTTGAAGCCCCAGGTGGGCGATGGTAAGTTCCACGGCCATTTTAGGCCAACCGGGCGATGTACGGCCCCGCTCCAGACCCAAAAGTCACAATGTTGGAGCCCCCGGCGGGCGTTCGAATGTCCCGCGGCCATTAAAGCCGCGCCAGGTGATGTACGGCCCCGCTCCGGGTCGTTCCAACCCCGCGACACGGGCTGGAGAAGTCGCGTTGCGGGAGCTCCGGAAAGCGGTCTCCCACCCGGACCCGCGAGCTCCCGATGTCCCAGTCCACCGGACCTGCGGCTGCAGCTGGAGCTTCCGAGCTCCGGGGTCGGGCCGCAGCAGCGAGCCACCACCGCTCCCCACGTGCCGATGCCGGCCAGCCCCACGATGGTAAGTAGTCCGCAGCTCCGCAGGCCCCGTGACTGGAGCCCCCAGGTCGTTCCGGTTGGAGGCCGCTCCACGGTGCTAGGCCCCAACGACAACGGAGACCCGACAGAATCTCCTGTGCAGGGAAGATATTTTTTTGTTTCCCCCTCCCCCCCCCCCCCCTCCCCCACATATACACAGTTAAAAACAGTATTAAAAAACACCAACAATTACATTTAACTAGACAAAAAAAAAGACAGACGGGCTGAAGGGGCCGCTGCAACAGTGAGTCGCACCGCCACACCTTGCTTCTGTAAACCCTACGAAAACTTTCATAGGACAACAGAAGGAAACAAACGGGCAATACGGGCTGAAAAGATGAAGTACGAAGGGAAGCTGGCCAGGAATATAAAGAAGGGCAGTAAAAGCTTATTTAGAAATGTTAAGGGAAAAAGAGTAGCAAAGTCAAATGTGGGTCCCTAGAAGGCAGACACGGGTGAAATTATTATGGGGAACAAGGAAATGGCAGAAGAGTTGAAAAGGTAATTCGGATCTGTCTTCACTAAAGAAGACACAAACAATCTCCCAGAAGTACTGGAGGACAGAGGATCTAAGGGGGTCGAGGAACTGAAAGAAATTTTCATTAGGTGAGAAATAGTATTGGGTAGGCTAATGGGACTGAAAGTTGATAAATCCCCGGGGCCTGATGGACTGCATCTCACGGTCCTCAGGGAGGTAGCTCGAGAAATAGTGAACGCATTGGTGATCATTTTCCAATGTTTAATAGATTCAGGATCAGTTCCTGTGGATTGGAGGATAGCTAATGTTATCCACTTTTCAAGGAAGGAGCGAGGGAGAAAACGGGGAATTACAGACCAGTTAGCCTAACTTCGGTGGTGGGAAAGATGCTGGAGTCAATTATTAAAGAGGTAATAATGGGGCATTTGGATAGCAGTAAAAAGATTAGTCCAAGTCAGCATGGATTTATGAAAGGAAAATCATGCTTGACTAATCTTTTGGAATTTTTTGAGGATGTGACAAGTAAAATGGATGAAGGGGAGCCAGTGGATGTAGTGTATATAGACTTTCAGAAAGCCTTTGATAAGGTCCCGCATGGGAGACTGGTGACTAAAATTAGAGCACATGGTATTGGGGGTAGGGTGTTGACGTGGATAGAAAATTGGTTGGCAGACAGGAAGCAAAGAGTAGGAGTGAACGGGTCCTTTTCAGAATGGTAGGCAGTGGCGAGTGGAGTGCCGCAAGGCTCGGTGTTGGGGCCGCAACTGGTTACCATATATATTAATGGTTTGGAAGAGGGAATTAGAAGCAACACTAGCAAGTTTGTGGATGACACAAAGCTGGGTGGCAATGTGAACTGTGAAGAGGATGTTAGGAGGTTGCAGGGTGACCTGGACAGGTTGAGTGAGTGGGCAGATGCGTGGCAGATGCAGTATAATATAGATAAATGTGAGGTTATCCACTTTGGTGGCAAAAACAAGGGGACAGATTATTATCTCAATGGGGTTAGGTTAGGTAAGGGGGAGGTACAGTGAGACCTGGGTGTCCTTGAACACTGGTCACTGAATGTTGGCGTGCAGGTATAGCAGGCAGTGAAGAAAGCTAATGGAATCTTGGCCTTTATAACAAGAGGATTTCAGTACAGGAGTAGAGAGGTTCTTCTGCAGTTGTATAGGGATCTGGAAAGACCATATCTGGAGTATTACATTCAGTTTTGGTCTCCTAATTTGAGGAAGGACATCCTTGTGATTGAGGCAGTGCAGCGTAGGTTCACAAGATTGATCTCTGAGATGGCGAGACTGTCATATGAGGAAAGATTGAAAAGACTAGGCTTGTATTCACTGGAGTTTAAAAGGATGAGGGGGAATCTTATAGAAACATATAAAATTATAAAAGGACTGGACAAGCTAGATGCAGGAAAAATGTTCCCACTGTTGGGCGAGTCCAGAACCAGGGGCCACAGCCTTAGATTAAAGGGGAGGCCATTTGTGACTGAGGTGAGAAAAAACTTTTCAACCCAGAGAGTTGTGAATTTGTGGAATTCCCTGCCACAGAGGGCAGTGGAGGCCAAATCATTGGATGGATTTAAGAGAGAGTTAGATAGAGCTCTGGGGGCTAGTGGAATCATGGGATATGGGGAGAAGGCAGGCACGGGTTATTGATTGGGGATGATCAGCCATGAATGACGGTGGTGGCTCGAAGGGCCGAATGGCCTCCTCCTGCACCTATTTTCTATGTTTCTATGTTTCTATGACAAAAAAGTGGTTGCAACACTTGAAAAAACACCAGCGCATCATACGTCATCATGCTGTGTCACCACCGCGTCATACATCATCACACCGCATCACGCCGTATCACGCCGCGTATTTTTCGGTGACATGATACGTCAGTCAATGATGCCGGCAGTCGCCGAAAAAAATCGCCAAGTGGGACAGGCTCTTAACTGTTTGTTAAATCTTGGGATATTCCCAGCCTCAACTACCTCATATGACAGCTTATTCCATACACCCACCACCCTAAATGTGAAAAAGTTACTCCTCAGATTCCTATTAAATCTTTTCCCCTGCACGTTGAATCTCTGTCCTCTGGTCCTTAATTCCCCTACTCTGGGCAAGAGGCTCTGTGCATCTACTGAATTAGAGTAGTATTGCTGGTCGGTTCTAAACAAATAAGTGATTGGCATGGATTCAGTGATTCAACGTTAAAGTCCTGCATTAGCACTCTAAGACTGAGAGTTCAAATGACAAGTTTGTTCATATGTGTGACAATACCAGAAAAAAGAGACATGAAGGCTGCAGACTTTCACAAAAACAGTTTCATCAAATTCCTTTGGGGAACTAAACCCATAATGCATGTGATCTTGAAATACATTAGCAATCCATTAACAGGGCAAGTAGCTGGCATGTGCTTTATGGTTAAGCTACCTAAAGCATCCTAATGACCTTGTGAAGTTCTTGTAGTGCAACATTAAACTTAGGGACCAATCATCAGAAAAATGTGAGGTTGTTCATGTTATTCTTTGGTTGCAAATTTCTGAGTCCTATAGTTAGACCAAGAGCGTCGGAGGCTAAGAGGAAACAAATAGAAGTGTATAAAATTATGTGAGGCATAGATAGGGTAGAGAGTCATAATATTTTTCATGGAGTGGAAATGTAAAAAACAAGAGCAAATAGCTTTAAGGTGGGAGGGGCAACGTTTAAAGGAGATGTGCATGCAAGTTTTTTACAGAGTGGTGGGTGCCTGGAACACAATGCCACAGGTGGATGCAAATCCAATAGGGGCATTTAAGATGCTTATAGAGAGGCACAGTGATGTGCAGGAATTAGGATCACGTGCAGGCAGAGGAGATTACTTTAACTTGGCATCATGTTTGCCGTGGACTTTGTGGGCTGAAGGGGCCTGTTCCCTTGCTGTACTGCTTGATATTCTAAAACCGAAATGCTGGCAATATTCAAACATTGTCTTTCAAGAGGAAAATTGTTTCAAATCAATAACCCTCCACCAGAATTGGAAAAGTGAGAAAAACAAGTGTTTTTAACATAAACGAGACAATGAGGGTGCTTTTTTAATTTTATTTTTATTGTCACATATGTTAATTGTTAACACAGTGAAATCCGTTTCCTTACAAACAGTCCAGTAGAGTATCACCATATCCCCGACAAGCAAGTATGCAGGAGTAATCTACTGAGCCACATCCAAGAGGCACCATGTTTTGTTGCCATGTTCAAAGTACACGCTCCAGTCCTAACGAATGGTGCCTGTTCCAGGCAAGTCCCAGGCTGTTGCTGGCCTCCAGCCATCTCCTCCCTTGGACATCACGTCCCTCTCCTCGCCCGTCCTTTGTTCCCTGGGGCACCTCACACAGCTGACCACGAGCGAGCGGTAGGCCAGACCCTGGTTCCATCTCCTCTCCTACCAGCCTCGCTCCCTGCCCGGATGTCACTTGCTGCATCCTTCCGGTCTCTGGTCACTGCACAGCCAGGCCAGCGGTCCACTGGATCCGTCGAACAGGGGGCCAGCTCGGCAGCTTCCTTCTGCAGGCTGCCATAATTCCGAGTCCTCCGTTTGGTCACGGGGTCCGGCTCCCCTCAAGCTATGATCCGCTGCACCTGCAGTGCGGCTGCTGGACCAGCTCGATGGCTTCCCCCCCCCCCCAATGCCGCGATCTCCGTTGAGAGGGCCTGCCGTCCGGCTTCTCAAGGGCCGTGGCCTCCTGTGAGAGTCTGCCACTCACGGTCTCCTGGGAGTGTCCAATGGTGCACACACTCTGGTGGTGGTGAGGAATAAAAGGGATGTCTGTGACAGGCTGCAGGCTTACGTTATACAGGTGACACTCTGTTTTCAGAGCCACCAGGTTAACAGATGACCCTGAGAACCCATGAATAGATAAAGAGAGTACAGATGAGTGAACATTATGCTGTCCAGATGTACAGAGTTCTCAGGGTTCTGTACATCTGCCAGTACAGTGTACAGATCAATCTGAGAACAGATTAACAGAAGAACAGAAACGGACAAAAAGTGCTGGAGTGCACGTGGCACCATGGGGCAGCGGTAGAGTTTCTGCCTTACAGCGCCAGAGACCCGGGTTTGATGCTGACTATGGGTGCTATCTGTATGGAGTTTGTATGTTCTCCTGTGACTGTGTGGATTTTCTCCAGGTGCATCAGTTTCCCTCCCACACTCCAAATACGTGCAGGTCTGTAGGTTAATTGGCTTCTGTAAATAGTCTCTTGTGTGTAGGATAGAACTAGCAAATGGGTAATCATTGATTGGCATAGACTCGGTGGGCCAAAGGGCCCGTTTCCATGCTGTATCTCTAAACTAAACTAAACTCAGCGGGTCAGGTGGTATCTCTAAAGAACATGGATAGGTGACGTTTCAGGTCGGGTCCCTTCTTCAGTCTGAAGAAGGATCCTGACCCAAAAAGTCACTTATCCATGTTCTCTCGAGGTGCCACCTGACCTGCTGAGTTACTCCAGCACTTTGTGTCCTTTCTGTACTTCAGCATCTGCAGTTCTTTGTTTCTACAACAGATGAACATAGCCACCCTGGTTAACAGATGAACAACAACAGTTAAAAAGAGGTGTGATGAAAGCAAAAAAATCATGATGAAACTCAGGAATGTGATGCACAGTAATTGCTATAAATCTGAGCCAGAAGCCCATGCTGGAAATACCCAACAGACGCAGTCAGTAAAGCAAATCATAGAAAGATTTAAGAAGTGAGCTGGAGAAAGAGGTGATTCATGTGGATATACTGTAAGTTCCAGTGTAGATGAACTGATCAATACTATACTGTCAACATCAAAGTCAATGTAGTTAATTTAATGTGGGGTGATGTAAAACAGGTGATAGTGAATCAATAGTACAATTTTCATCTCCCCTACAGGTATATATTATTACCAATATGTTAATTGGAAAATAATAATTGAGGTGTAAAAAAGGTTGCCAATTTACTATTATTCATTTGAAAGCTCTGCACAAATCTAACCTACTGTTTCTGTTATGTATCTGGGGTTTCCTCAAAAAAGCATTTTCACCATGCATCTAATTTTGATGTTTTTATATCTGTCCTGCCACCTGCATCCATATGTCGTTTCTTGTAGTTTCCCAAATGCGCATTGCCAAGAGCATATGAATAACCACTGCATGTCACTGCACGTCAACTTGAAGCACGCATCCATAGTGAATTACAAAAAGAATGGCTCCCAATCAAGCTGCATAAATTTCCATCTTCTGATTAATTTATAATATACAAACTTTGAGAGACAAAACTCTTAAGAAATTAAACTCCAGAAACAGGAAATACAGTCCTATGCACTTTAATTTAAATGTTATTTTCTTCCAGTTCTGTTCCAATAAAATTCCAAAGCTATGATTGTTTTTATATTTTAGTCAATCTTCTGGAGTCAGACCAGGGAAATCACCTCCAAGTTCAGTGAAATCACTGCTTCCTTTATGCCTCTTGAGTCCACCCTGAGTGGTTATTTGGTAAATGACTTGAACTGGTGTGGGAGTCGTTCCATCAAAGGTGAGTGATGTTTGTTTTTATGGTCGAAGGCATGAATTACCATCAACGAACAGGTTCCTTGGCAATGGGGCTATGAACACTTTGGACTTTTTTAATAAAAACACAAGATTAAAATAGTGTTCATAGAAAAATCATTGACATGATCTTCTCTATAAAGTCAATAGCTTATTTATGTTGCCTAATCCTGCCTAGATAGGAATCAAATTATCATGGCAAGGACATCATAAGCAAACGCCAAACCCAACTCCCATTTGTACTCTTAAAATATCTTGAGGGCTGAGATCTCAAAATTTAAGAACTCAGACAATTTTTGTTAAAACTGGATTCAGATTGCAGTCTATGCATAGATGTTCTACTGTTAAGTATACATCACTTTCCACCTGAGATCATCTCACTACAGCACCGGTGGTCACAGTCATCTGCCACTGAACCATTTGGTACCATGATATGGCTCTTGCTAGGTTTCAGGTCTGCCTCCTGAAGCAACTTATTAAAGCCCCTGTCCCACGATGCGAGTTCACCCAAGAGCTCTCTCGAGTTTAAAAAAGAATCAAACTCGTGGTAAGTACATAGAATGTACGTAGGACCTCGTGGATGTCCCGTAGCGTCTCGTAATGCGTACGGCAGGTACTCGGGAAATGCGGTAAATAACGGCAGGTGCTCGGGAAACTCTTGGACATTTTTCACAGTGTTGAAAAAACTTCACGAGGTACCGCATTTCCCGAGTACCTGCCGTTAGCATTACGAGCCGCTAAGGGACATCCACGAGGTCCTACGTACCCGCTACGCACATACCACGAGTTTGATTTTTTTTTAAACTCGGGAGAGCTCTTGGGTGAACTCGCATCGTGGGACAGGGGCTTTAGTATTTCATTGAGGATCATAACCTGCAATTGCAGGTATGTTTAAAGTAAAGTAAAGTAAAGTATCCTTTATTGTCATTCAGACATTTCAGTCTGAACAAAATTGTATACCTTGCAGTCATAACATAGAATAAAATAGCAAAACACACACTTAACACAGTTTAACATCCACCACAGTGAGTCTACCAGGCACCTCCTCACTGTGATGGAAGGCAAAAGTCTTAAAGTCCTTGTCTCTTCCCTCCCTGTTCTCCCTCTGCGTTGAGGCGATCCAGGCTTCCGATGTTGACATGAGTACCAGCGTTTGAGATTAAGTGGCCCTTCACAGGCCACAGAAACTGACTTCAGCTGCACTCTGTACCCAAAGAGCAATATTGCTAGAGACCTTATTAGCGGTCAATCTCTAGAGTTAGATTACACCTTAACTCTCTGCTAAGTAAAATGATGTGTCTGACACCTTTGTTTGACAGTTCAGCAATGATCGAAGCCACAAATCCATATTTCCGGCAAGATCAGAGAGTCATGATCAAAGCATATGTGGAGCTTCTGCTTGTGTTCCTTTCAAGTGGAATTCTTCATTCCTTAAACAATCAGTCAATGAGTTCACACTCCCTTTGTGCTGCCTTCTTCAATTGTTTCATAGTGTCCTTGCTTGGGAACTGCTGAAAATATAAACTTTTCTTTGAGAAAAAGGCCAAAATCAAATCATAATGCTGTAAAATTGATTTAATAACTTGACTGTTTTCAATTACTTTTTTTAAAAGTTCATAACTTTTTAGTAGGAACTAGAGAAGGAACGCTTTTTAAAGCAATTTAAATATAGTGGAGGTGAGATTTCTCTTTTTGTTAATGCTTTCATTATTTTCAAAATATTTTGTGTCCTGGAAATCAGCTGAGTGATCCCATCTCAGAAATCATTTTGTGGATAAAATATGTTTAAATTCAACCCATGATGTCCTTCATTCAAGACTTAAGCTGTCATTACAGAGTGAAATCTGTATATTACATAGCAATGTTAAAATGAGAGATTCATGAAACAGTTCAAATGAAGGGCATCGTATATTGACCCGGGTTTCCAGGTGCTCAGAATCATAGAGTGATACTGTGCGGAAACAGGCACTTCAGCCCAACTTATCCACACCAGCCAACATGTCCCAGCTACACTAGTCCCACCTGCCCACTTTTGGTCCATACCCCTCCAAACCTGTCCTATCCATGTACCTGCCTAACTGCTTCTTAAACAGGATAGTCCCTGCCTCAACTACCTCCTCTGGCTGCTTGTTCCATATGCCCACCACCCTTTATGTGAAAAAAGTTACCTCTCAGATTCCTATTAAACATTTTCCCTTTCACCTTAAACCTACATCCTCGATTCACCTATACTGGGCAAGGGATTAAGTGCACCACCCGATCTATTCCTCTCATGATTTTATACACCTAAGATCACCCCTCATCCTCCTGTGCTCCAAGGAATAGAGTCCCAGCCTACTCAACCCTTCTTATAGCTCAGACCTTCTAGTTCCAGTAACATCCACCTAAAAATGTCCATCGTTGTAATTTACGTTCATCCACATACTTAATGTTCTATGTTAATTTTCCTGTATAGGATTGAACAGCAGTGACTGGAATGTTAGCATTGCACATGATGTGAATTGTAAATGACTAACTTGCATTGCAGGACCAAATTTTGTATCGTGCCCGAGCTGGAATGATTGTGAAAACAATGCAGCCCGTTCATTTTGGAGATCAGCATCAAAGTTGGTGAGTTGTTTTTTTTTTTGCAACAATGCATGTTTTGGTGCAGTGTAGTAACATTAGAGCTGCAACAGTGCAGTAGCATTAGAGCTGCAACATGATAGTTTGAACTATTCTGGCTGCAAAATTCATTACTTACTCAAAATATAACATGGTGGGGGTGGTGTTGATTTCATTGAGCCTGAAGGATAGGAGACAATAATTGTGCATCTCGTCTACAGTATGCATCAAAGGCACAAGGAGTGGTGACAGTGATGCTGAATGGATCCTCAACTGCAAACGCTTTCAGAGACACCAGGTACTGATGGCACCAAGATAGATAACGCCAGAATTCCTGTTAACCTCAGGGAAGCTCCTGGATACCTCAGAGGAAAGAAGGAGAAATGTTTCTCTGTGGTTTCTGGAGATTTTCCTGCCAAAGAGGGTGTGGGCTATTGGAAGATCCTGTGTAGGAATTACTGTTGTTTATTTACAGTTGATAGAGCACAAATATATACAGAAAATAATGCAGGAAAATGCTAGATGCAGGAAAAATGTTCCCAATGTGGGGTGAGTCCAGAACCAGGGGCCACAGTCTTAGAATAAAGGGGAGTTCATTTAAGACTGAGGTGAGAAAAAACTTTTTCACCCGGAGAGTTGTGAATTTATGGAATTCCCTGCCACAGAGGGCAGTGGAGGCCAAGTCACTGGATGGATTTAAGAGAGAGTTAGATAGAGCTCTAGGGGCTAGTGGAGTCAAGTGATATGGGGAGAAGGCAGGCACGGGTTATTGATAGGGGACGATCAGCCATGATCACAATGAATGGCGGTGCTGGCTCGAAGGGCCGAATGGCCTCCTCCTGCACCTATTTTCTATGTTTCTAAAAAGAGCAAGGAAGTGGACAGCTTTTGGATATAATCGACCTTCATGATGAAGGATAACTTAAAACAGCATCTGCTGATCCTGCACCACAGCAAGTCACAACCAAGGTTCACAATCAAGTTGAAAAAGCAGATCTAGCGTTTGTTATGAGTCTGTGACAGTCTTGCCCACTAATCCAATCTCACAGTGTTATAGAGTCATACAGCTCGGAAACAGGCCCTTCTGCCCAACTTGCCCATGCTGACCAAGATGCCCCAAGTACACCAGTTCCTCCTGCCTGCATTTGGCCCCTATCACTCTAAATCTTTCCTATCCATGTATCTGTCCAAATGTCTTTTAAATGTTGTAATAAACTCTTTGGACATTGTTCTTCCAGAAGGGCTGAAACTGAAAACCAGCACCGTGAGAACCAGTGGAAATATTCACAATAAATATGTAATCATTTGGCCAATAGATCCCAAAGAATGGTAGCTTCCTTATTATAAAACAATAGGAGGCTCTTTGGCCCATCTGGTCTATGTTGCCCCCATCAGAATAACCCAATCAGTCCCATTTCCCTCTCCCTGCTGTTGCGTAGTCCTGAAACTTCCCCAATGATTCTTTTGCCATTTACCTAGATTTGGAGTAATTTATAATAGCCAATTAACCCATCGGATTGTCCCTGGGATGTGAGAGGAAACAGGAACACTCATTGAAACCCATACAGTTGGTGAGAGACAGCACCTAAGGTCAGGATAGACCCTGAGTTCCTGCGGCTGAGGTCATTTGGGCAGAATAATAGCTGGTTGTTCTCTTCAGCAGTCTGTTTCATTTAACTTCCTCACAAATGAACCAGGGTATGTTAATTCACAGATGATAAGGTGCCAGTGCAACAATAAATAGTAAATTATAAAAGAAACATATTATACATAGTGGAATTCAAGGTCTTAAGTATGAACTATTCACTGGCTGCTTCCACTTAATTCAGTGTACAGCTGAATGTAACGATGATTTCAATATCTTTACTGCTTCTGATTATGTTTTTTTCCCTATTTTCAGTATATTTGCTGAAATAGAAGTTGGAAATTTAGACAAGGCGAAGGTCACCTTAGTTCGTCTTTGGATCATCGATAATCTTATGGGACCTGACATGTGAGAATTTACAGTTTTATTGTCCACATTTCATGCTCTTATTACATGCAGTACTTATTCCATCATCAATGTACAAATTGCAATGGTAACACGAATTGATCTCCAAAAGATGAAACCATTGAGGGGAACCATATAGAGATACTGGCTGAATCGTTGTAAAAAGGGCAGGTGGGGATGGTAGACATTTAGTGAAAAAGGTGGGAAGGGATTAGGAGAGAGAGTGGCACGGAATAATTATCACAGATGTGACACAACTGGGGCAACAAAACCCTGGAGATAGATTCAACACTTTCCTCTTCAGCTACAAAACACAAGGCCTAAAATAGAATAGGAAGCGTGGGTAAAAAATCTTACTTCTCTGCGACTATTTCCAATAGCCACAATTTGCAAGGCAAGGAGTGTCAATTTAATTTGGCTAGAAGGTAATGTTCCTGAATCAGAAAGTGAAGAATCAAGCTCTTCCTCGAGACAAATCGAGTGAGTGATGACCAAAACCTGATCTCTTAACTCTGGGTTAACATCATGCTATCCAGCATCCAGAATTTCTATTGGATTTGTGGTATTATGGTAGCCCACACTATTACCATTATTGGAAAAAGAGGGACTGAATCCACATCTCTGAATCCATGATTTATTGGGTGTGCTTGTCCCCCATCTTAAAGGTCAGTGGGGCTGCATAATCTTGATTTCAACGGAGCCAGAACAAGGGCTCAGAATATCAAAACTGTGAGAAAGGACAGAATCAAGCACTGGACCAATTCCATGTGATTCTAGATTCTCACCATAAGAGATTTGACTTTGGATCTGGCCTTGAGAAAAAGCAAGAGATTAGAAAATATATTTTTGTCCAGGTGGTAGTTTAGACATTAAAACTGGGCTGAAACCATATCCAAGTTTTTTTTTAAATGCAAAATGGCTAGATACCTTGAAGAAAATTTAAAAAGGGGTCAGGGAAACAGCTAGAAAGTTTAACAAAGGGAATACCATTTCTAGAGAATGTGGGATAAATAGATTCCCCTCTAGTAAGATCCTGTGATCCATTGGCTAAACTATAAAATTTTGGTGAAAGATGGAACAGTCTCGTCTATTCATTCTTGAGAAAGTGCCTGAGAAGAAATTCATGATTTATTTCATCTCTGGCGTACAAGATAATAAAGGTGAACGCAGAACATAATTTTAAACTGAACCTTAGAGTCAGACTGGGAGACTAGTGTCACATCTAGTTGAAACAGATTACCAAAAGATGCCAAGGCAACAGGGTTGTCTTAGTGGATTACTTTAACTTCTCCAATATTGACTGGGACTTGCTCAGAGCCAAAGGCTTAGATGGAGCAGAATTTGTTAGGTGTATCCAAGGTGATTTCTCGAAAATAGTTTATGGATAGTCCAACCCGTGAAGGGAACATTCTGGACCCTGTTCAGTTAAGAGATACAGTGTGGAAACAGGCCCTTTGCCCACTGAGTCTACACCAACCACCGATCACCCTGTGCACTTGTGTTAGGAAACAAGCCTGACCAGGTGACTGGTGTTAGGAAACAAGCCTGACCAGGTGAAGAGCATTTTGGGGGATAGTGATCACAACTCCATAAGTTTTAAGATTGTTTTAAAAAGGGATAATCCTGGACCTTGCAGGAAGATACTAAATCGGAGTAAGGCAAATTATGTTATTAGGCAGAAGCTCGGGAGGGTACACTGAAACAGTTGTTATTGGATATGTCCACATGTGGGAGTTGATTAAAGGCCAATTGATCTAAATTCAGGACCGAAGTGTTCCAGAAAGGAGGAGAAATAAGGATGGCAAAATAAGGAAACCATGGATGACCAAAGAGGTTGTAAATTTGGTCAAAAGGCAAAAGGAGTTTAGGCATAGTTTAATAAGATAAAATCAGACAGGGCCTTTGAGGAACATAAAGCAAGGGGGAAAGAACTCAAATAGGGTATTGGAAGGGTCAAAAGGCACCATGAAGCGGCTTTGGTGAGTTGGATTAAGGAAAATCCCAAAGATTTTTATAACTACATTAGAAACAAGAGAGTAACCAGGGTGAAGGTAGGACTGCTCGAGGATAAAGGAGGGAATTTGTGCTAGGGATGTCGGTGAGGTATAAAGAAGTAGTTTGTATCTGTTTTCACAAAGGAGAAGGGCATAGAAGACAGTGGGTTCTGTGTGGAGAATACTAGCATACAAGGGTAGTTTGAGACAAAGAAGAAGGCGGTGTTGGTGCTCGTGAAGATCATTAAGGTGTATGCATCCCCAGGGCCTGATGAGATCTCACCCTCTCCTGGACCATTATTGAAGAGAAAGGAGAGAAGATAGCAAGAGCCTTGATGAAAATCATTGCATCTTCTCTAGTTTGGTTTCATTGGTCAGGGCATTCAGTAAAAGAATCCGGAAGTCATGATCAAGGGCTTTTCATAGACAATAGTTGGAGTATTGTGTGTAGTTGTAGTAGCATTACAGGAGAGATGTGGAGGCTTTGGAAAGGGTGCCAAGAAGGTTTATCCAAATGATGTCTGGAACAGAGGGTACTAACTACAAGGAGTGGTTTTACAGACTTGCGAGAGGTGGAAAGGAGATGTGAACAAAGTATATAAAATTATGAAAGATATAGACAAGGTAAACAGTGAGAACCTTTTTTTCCCAGGATGGAAATACCATAGAAACATAGAAATATGAAAAACAGATGCTGGAGTCGGCCATTCAGCCCTTTGAGCCAGCACCATAATCAAAATATGATCATCGCTGATCATCCAAAATCAGTACCCCGTTCTGGCTTTTTTCCCATATCCCTTGATACCGTTAGCCCCAAGAGCTAAATCTAAAGGGCCTGTCCCACGAGCATGCGACTCCATGCGGCAAGTGCGACCTAACGTGGTCGCTTGAGCCGTACGGCCTCGCGAGGCCGGTCCCACTTCGATCGCCGGAGCCGTATGGAGCTGGTCCCGACATCGCGCGGGGCTCCGAAAAACTGACCGAGTTCAAAAATTCCGCGCGGCACAATGCAATACTCCAGGTACAGTCTCACCAGGGCTCTGTACAACTCCTTGCTCCTAAACTCAAATCATCTCGCAATGAAGGCCAACCTATTCAAGTCACCGTGAAGCCTCATAGTATCCTTCTCGCAGCTCACACTTTCAATAATTTTTGTGCATCCGCAAACTTAGGGTGTACATTTAATTCCATCATCGAAATTGTTAATATATATTTTAAACAACTGGAGTCCCAGCATTGGAAAATGATCACCAATGCATCCACAATTTCTCGGGCCACCTTCTTGAGTACTCTGGGATGCAGACCATCAGGCCCTGGGGATTTATCTGTCTTCAGTCCCGACAGTTTACCTCACACCATTTTCTGATTAATGTCCATTCAGTTCCTCCCTCCCACTAGATCCGCGGTCCCCCAGTATTTCCGTGAGATTGTTTGTGTCTTCCTTAGTGAAGACAGAACCAAGTACTCATTTAACTGTTCTGCCATTTCATGTTTCCCATTAAACATTCAAATATCAAATAACTAGCTGGCATAGCTTTAAGGTGAAAGAGGCAAAGTTTATAAGAGATGTGTAGGCAAGTTTCTTAGACAGAGAATGGTGATTGCCTAGAGTGTGCTGTAGTGAGTGTTGGTGGTGGAAGCAGATATAATAGTGGTATTTAAAATACATTTGGATAGGCACATGGATATGCAGGGAATGGAGGGATATAGATTACGTGCAGACAGGTAAGAGTTGGTCTTGCTTTCATGTTCAACACAGACATTGTGGACCAAAGGGCCTGTTCTGTGCTGTGCTTTTCTGTTCTGTGTTCTATGTTCTAACCATAGGAAGTTCAAAAGCAGTCAGGATATGATAAATTGTATGTGTTCCCTCAGGTTTGTCCGAATTGTGATAGCATAAAATTAAAAATCTTCACTTTGCATCTTGTCCTGGAACCCCACTGACTAACAATTTCCAGGCCAGTGGGAATTATTCGAAAGTTATCAGTTGTATTGCACTCAACATCAACACTTTGATTTCCAGTGAATCCTGTGGTCGCGGCAGTGTCGGAAAATTAGAATTGATTCTGATGGAGAAAGGAATAAAGTACATTTGCGAAGATAATTACAGGTGTGTACCACATCAAGTTTATATTTCAATCCTTAAACATCTCAAACTTTCATCCCAACTGTGCATTAACGTTTTTCTTCCTAACAAAGCATTCACTTTGAATTGGAACTAAGGTGCTTTCTCCTTCAATAAATACATTCCTACAAATGAATAAATGGAATTATACCTATATTCCTTCCAGAGGAATTCCTTCAAGTGTATTCTAAAAGCACAATAGAATTTTGGTCTTACTCTGAGCTACAAAGGAGACAAAAAAAGACCTCAACTTCACAATGCCACCCGGCTACCAAATTCTGTTTTGGGCTCTAGTCCACAAGAAAGGTATATTAGCACTGGAGAGGGTCTAATGCAGATACAAGGCAGCAATCCAGGAGATTAAAATGTGCAGACTGGTCAATAGAACTTCTTTTTTTGTTTCTTTGTTTAAGAAATTAACTAAAATAGATCAGGTGTTTAAGAAGGAACTGCAGATGCTGGAAAAATCAAAAGTAGACAAAAAATGCTGGAGAAACTCAGCAAGTGAGACAGCATCTATGGAGAGAAGGGATAGGTGACCTTTCGGGTCGAGACCCTTCTTCAGACTGATGTCGGGGGAGGGGCGGGAAAAAGAAAGAAAGTAGGAGGAGACAGTAGGATTGTGGGAGAGCTGGGAAGGGGAGGGGAGGGAAGGAAAAAGCAAGAACTATCTAAAATTAGAGAAGTCAATGTTCATACCGCTGGGGTGTAAACTACCTAAGCAAAATATGAGGTGATGTTCTTCCAATATGCGCTGCGACTTACTCTGACAATGGAGGAGGCCCAGGACAGAAAGGTCAGATTGGGAATGGGAGGGGGAGTTGAAGGTTCACGAGATTGATCCCTGGGATGGCGGGACTGTCATATGAGGAAAGATTGAAAAGACTAGGCTTGTATTCACTAGAGTTTAGAAGGATGAGGGGGAATCTTATAGAAACTTGTAAAATTATAAAAGGACTGGACAAGCTAGATGCAGGAAAAAATGTCCCAATGTTGGGCGAGTCCAGAACCAGGAGCCACAGTCTTAGAATAAAGGGGAGCCTATTTAAGACTGAGGTGAGAAAACAATTTTCACCCAGAGAGTTGTGAATTTGTGGAATTCCCTGCCACAGAGAGTAATGGAGGCCAAATCACTGGATGGATTTAAGAGTGAGTTAGATACTCTAGGGGCTAGTGGAATCAAGGGATACGGGGAGAAAGCAGGCACAGGTTATTGATTGGGGAAGATCAGCCATGATCACAATGAATGGCGGTGCCTGCTCGAAGGGCCAAATGGCCTCCTCCTGCACCTATTTTCTATGTTTCTATGTTTCTATGTAAGTGCTGGGCCACCAGGAGATCAGGTTGGTTAAGACAGACTGAGCGGCGGTGTTCAGCGAAACGATCGCCGAGCCTGCGCTTGGTCTCTCCGATATAGAGGAGTTGACACCTGTATCAGCGGATGCAGTAGATGAGGTTGGAGGACGTGCAGGTGAACCTCTGCCTCACCTGGATAGACTCATTAGGTCCTTGGATGGAGTCGAGGGGGGAGGTAAAGGGGCAGATGTTGCATCTCCTGCAGTTGCAAGGGAAAGTACCTAGGGAGGGGGTGGTTTGGGTGGGAAGGGACAAATTGACCAAGGAATTACGGAGAGAATGGTCTCTGCGGAAAGCCGAAAGGGGAGGAGATGGGAAGATGTGGCCAGTAGTAGGATCCCATTGGAGGTGACGAAAATGTCGGTGGATTATATGTTGTATGTGACAGCTGGTAGGCTGGAAGATGAGGACAAGAGGGACTGTCCTTGTTACGAATAGGGGGCGGGGGAGTAAGAGCAGAGCTGCGGGATATAGAGGAGACCCTGGTGAGAACCTCATCTATAATAGAAGAGGGGAACCCCCGTTCCCTGATGAATGAGGACATCTCCGATGCCCTAGTATGGAAAATCTCATCCTGGGCGCAGATGTGGTGCAGGCGGAGGAATTGAGAATAGGGGATAGAGTCCTTAGAGGAAGCAGGGTGGGAATACGTGTAGTCAAGATAATTGAAAGTAGACAAACAATGCTGGAGAAACTCAGCGGGTGAGGCAGCATCTAAGGAGAGAAGGAATAGGCGACGTTTCAGGTCGAGACCCTTCTTCAATCAGGTATTGATCAGGTAATGGTGGAATAAATAGATCAGGTATTGGTGGAATAAATATAGAAAAACTACTTCCTCTGAAAGGGGAAGAAAAGAAAAATGTTATCATTGCCACAAATTTTGATTCTAGTCATTTGGCAGATACATCAGGAAACTATTCCTTATGCCAGTGAAGTGGAACATACTGCCACAAAAGGCTGTGAACATGTCAAATCTCCCAGTCACTGGAAGTACTGATCTTTGATTTCACCTTCCCATAAACATTTGCTGATCTCACCTTTTCCTTGTACTGGGCATGTGAAACTCTACAGTTCTGAAGTAGTCACTGGAGGAGAAGTGTGTCCAAAGACAAATTACTCCCTCGTATATTTTTTCTACACACCTTCCCCCCCAACCTCACGTTCACCACCAACCAGATGCAGGATCGGACTAACGATTAGCTCAGCCATTTGAGTATGATTCTGCCTCCAATTTTAATGTAAAAGGCACATACATTACCAAATAGTCCAATACAGACGTGTTTATACTTTACCAACAGGAGACCTCATTTCACCTCTTCTAATGTGCTCATCATCCTCAGCGTGAACTAGAGTGATTGGCTGATAGGTTTTTTTAAATATTTTCCTGGGGGCCTTTCTGACAGTCATGACGTGTGAGGGAATGCCCCAGCATTCACTTGGAAGTTCTTTATGCTCTAGAACTTTTTATAGATTGCCACAGACACTGAACAAAGTGTGAATGCTTTTGTATAATTACTGGAACCCATAACGGACGTTAACTGAGTATCTGGATAAAAATTAACCAATTAGTGAGCACGAGTTGAATTTTGAAATAAATAAGAATGTATAATAATATCTGAATGCATAATAAGGTGTGAAGAGGGGTTCCGACCCAAAACATCACATCCTTTTTCTGCAGATATGCTGCCTGACCCATGAGTTATTCCAGCACGTTGTGCCTATCTTCAGCATAAACCAGCATCTGCAGTTGCTTTTTACACATGTATAATAAGCCTGTTTGCATATCTGAGAGTGTAACTAAATTGGTAGATAAGGGAATGCCAATGCATTTTATTTTTGATGGATTGTTAGATGGAGTTAGATGGAGGTTATTTTTAAGAATTGTAAATTAAAGACAGTTGACGGAACTCTGAGGGTATAGAAATAGAAGCGATCTATTGGCTTGGATGGAGAATTAGTTAAGAGATGGAGATAGAAACCTAGGATCTCATAGTGTAGCTCAGATTTGGTTTATTAATCCTAAATTGTGAAAATTGTTGCTGTTTTCTTGACAGGCCTGTTCAAATACTGCTGTGCGTTAACAAAGTGGACTTTCCAACCTGCAACTTAGACCTTGCCCCATAACTCTAATGCATTGCTCACAAAAAGCTTTGACGAGAAACTTCTAGAGCCATTTGCTACCACATAAACATAATGAATGTCTCATTATCCAAGTGTGTATTGTTATGGTCAAATTTTGAGGGGATTTTAATTTGATTTGTAATTTTGAGATGTATGTGTATACAATAAAGAAGGGAATGACATGTAGACATGTAACATAGTTAATTATCACAATAAATGAATGTGCTGATGAGTGTCCCCTTTAAGCCATGTCGATTCATCCTATTAAAGACGCTCCTTGTTCCAACCATTCCCTTCCCTAACCTTCCCTTCTACTGAGAATCTATTTTGTTCCTAGTTCTGTTGAAGGGTTGTAGACCCAAACCATTGAATGCTTTTCTGACCACAGATGCCACCTGACTTGATGAAATTTTCCAGCACTTTTGGTTATAAGAAATTAGTAATCAGATTGGCAAAGTCCACCACACTGATTTGGGGAAAGTCCTACATAACTTAAGGCAGAACAGCCTTATAAACATGCTTTTATATTTGTTTAAAATGGCTCTTTCTGGGCCTTGGGTGGAAGAAAATATACCCCTGCTGTTCTTTTCCAAAAAGAGAGCCATGCTCCTTTCCATACACTGCTCCTTTTGAGGTTTAATGACCAGGTTTCCAGAAGCTTCAGGGCCATTAGTAATGTGCCCACAATCTAAAGATTTTCCCCACCACTGGTGCACAGGTGCCACCAGCTTCTACACCACAGGCCCTTCTGCCCACCTTGTTCATGCTGATCAATCCAGCAAAGGTGATGGGATATTCAGAGGTGTCTTGTCAGCTACATTGTAAATTTCTAATTCAATGCAAAGCTTTTGTCAAACTCAAAATATAGAAGTAAACAATATTATTGTAGCTATAGAAATTGTATTAAACCACTTGCTGTTATCTTTTTCTGAAAAGTATAAAAACTTGATGTACTTTGAGTTTGGGAGATTCAGCTGAGTGAGTCTCCAAGTGAATGTCTGTTTCTGTTGACAAATAAATACTTTTATTTCAACCAGCCTCCAAGTAACTTAGTTCAAAACGTCACAAAAGCACGCACTTGTACTCCCAGATCTCTACAACACAATGCAGGGCTCTACTATTTACTGTAAGTCCTGCCCTGGTTTGACATTCCAAAGTGCAACACCTCATACCTGTCAAATTCCACTCCCTGGCCCACCTTTCTAATTGATCTTGATCCTGGTGTAAACTTAGATAACCTTCTTCACTGTCCACTATGCCACCAATGTTGGTGTCATCTGCAAATTTACAAATGATGTTAACTACACTGTCATCCAAATCATTAATGTAGATAAGAAACAGCAGTGGACCCTGCAGCATTCCACTGGACACAGGCCTTCAAACAGAAACGCAATCCTCCACAACTCAGCTTTCACTCCTTCTTCCAAGCCAGTTTTTAATCCAATTTGCTAGGTCGCCTCAGATTTCATGTGACTTAACCTTCCAGACTGGCCGTCCATGTGGGATCTTGTCAAAGCCTTTGCTAAAGTCCATGCCAACACCATGCACTGCCCAGCTCTCATAAACCTCTTGGTGACCTCATGTGAGACATAATACCTCTATACAAGATCATGGTGAACCAATCCTAATCAGTCCACGCCTATCCAAATCCTGATAAATCCTGTCCCTAAGAATCATAGAAACATAGAAAATAGGTGCAGGAGTAGGCCATTCGGCCCGTCGAGCCTGCACCGCCATTCAATATGATCATGGTTGATCATCCAACTCAGTATCCTGTACCTGCTTTTTCTCCATACCCCTGATCCCTTTAGCCACAAGGGCCACATCTAACTCCCTCTTAAATATAGCCAATGAACTGGCCTCAACTACCTTCTGTGGCAGAGAGTTCCAGAGATTCACCACTCTCTGTGTGAAAATTCACCACTCTCTGTGTGAAAAACACAGAAAAACTGTGTGAAATCCTGTCTGACAACGTTCCCATGCTGACAACACCTCATCAGCCTATAGTTCCATGGCTTCTCCTTGCTTCTCCTCTTAAATAACACAACAACATTAGACACCCGTCAATCTTCCAGAACTTCATTTGTGATGAAGATGATGCAATATCTCTGCTATGGCCTCCACTATTTCCTCCCTAGCTTCCCACAAGGTGTGAGGAAGTTCTTGGTCTGGCCTTAGTTTAGTTTAATATTGTTTATTACTGTCATGTGTACTGAGGTACAATGAAAGGCTTCTGTTTGTGTGCTATCCAGTCAAAGAAGACTATACATGATTACAATCAAGCCATCCACAGTGCGCAGATAAGGGATAAACGCTACAACATTTACTGCAAATATATAACACTGAAGTCCGATAAAGTCCAATTAAAGATAGTTCAAAGGTCTCCAAATAGGTATATGGGAGGTCAGGACCACACTAGCCGGTGGGAGGACCGTTCAGTTGCCTGACAACCGCTGGGAGAAATTGTTCCTGAACCTGGTGTTATGTGTTTTCAAACTTCTATACATGCTGCCCAATGAGAGAGGGGAGGTGGGAATGAACGGGGTGAGACTAGTCCTTGACTATGCTGATGGTCTTGCTGAGGCAGTGTGAAGTTGTGATGGATCCTTAGGGGATTTATCCACCTTACTTCACTTTAAAACTGCCAATACCTCCTCTTTAGTAATTTGTATATGATCTAACGGAGCAGAACTCCTATGCCTCAATTCCTTAGCTTTCATAAAATGGATGAGAAATATTCATTTAATAGCCCTTTTCCTGTCTCATCTTGTGACTCTACACAAATATAGGTACACTAAACTTTAAGGATACCTATTCTTTCCCTAGCCATCCTTTTACTCTTAATATATCTGTAGAATCTCTTAGGATTTTAGACAATAGACAATAGACAATATGTGCAGGAGTAGGCCATTCTGCCATTCGAGCTAGCACCGCCATTCACTGTGATCATGGCTGATCATCCACGTTCAGTACCCCGTTCCTACCTTCTCATCATATCCCCTGACTCCACTATCTTTAGAGCTCTATCCAACTCTCTTTTGAAAGCATCCAGACAATTGGCCACCATTGCCTTCTCAGAGAATTCCACAGATTCACAACTCTCTGGGTGAAAAAGTTTTTCCACATCTCCGTTCTAAATGGCCTACCCTTATTCTTAAACTGTGGCCCCTGGTTCTGGACTCCCCAACATCGGGAACATGTTTCTTGCCTCCAGCGTGTCCAATCCCTTAATAATCTTATACATTTCAATAAGATATCCTCTCATCCATCTAAATTCCAGAGTATACAAGCCCAGCCGCTCCATTCTATCAACATATGACAGTCCCACCATCCCGGGAATTAACCTCTTGAACCTACGCTGCACTCCCTCAATAGCAAGAATGTCCCTCCTCAAATTTGAAGACAAAAACTGCATACAGTACTCCAGGTGTGGTCTCACTAGGGCCCTGTACAACTGCAGAATGACCTCTTCGCTCCTATACTCAACTCCTGTTGTTATGAAGGCCAACATGCCATTAGCTTTCTTCACTGCCTGCTGTACCTGCATGCTTACTTTCAGTGACGGATGAACAAGGACTCCCAGATCTCCTTGTACTTCCCCTTTTCCCAACTTGACACCATTCAGATAATAATCTGCCTTCCTGTTTTTGCCACCAAAGTGGATAACCTCACATTTATCCACATTAAACTGCATCTGCCATGCATCTGCCCATTCACCCAACCTATCCAAGTCACCCTGCATCCTCATAGCACCCCCCTCACAGTTCACACTGCCACCCAGCTTTGTGTCATCTGCAAATTTGCTAATGTTACTTTTAATCCCTTCATCTAAATCATTGATATATATTGTAAATAGCTGCGGTCCCAGCACCGAGCTTTGCGGTACCCCACTAGTCACTGCCTACCATTCTGAAAGGGACCCTACACTTTATTTCCTGTCTGCCAACCAATTTTCTATCCATGTCAGTACCCTACCCCCAATTCCATGTGCTCTAATTCTGCCCACTAATCTCCTATGTGGGACCTTATCAAATGCTTTCTGAAAGTCCAGGTACACTACATCCACTGGCTCTCCCTTGTCCAACATCCTCAAAATATTCCAGAAGATTAGTCAAGCATGATTTCCCCTTCATAAATCCATGCTGACTCGGACCGATCCTGTTACTGCTATCCAAATGTGCCGCTATTTCATCTTTTATAATTGACTCCAGCATCTTCCCTACCACTGACGTCAGGCTAACTGGTCTATAATTCCCAGTTTTCTCTCACCCGCTTTTCTTAAAAAGTGGGATAACATTAGCTACCCTCCAATCCACTGGAACTGAACCTGAATCTATAGAACATTGGAAAATGGTCACCAATGCGTCCACAATTTCGAGAGCCACTTCCTTATGTACCCTGGGATGCAGACCATCAGGCCCTAGGGATTTATCAGCCCATCAGTCTATCCAACACCATTTCCTGCCTAATGTGAATTTCCTTCAGTTCGTCTGTCACCCTAGATCCTCTGGCCACTAGTACATCAGGGAGATAGATTATAGATAGATTATAGATTATACCTTTAATAATCCTTTACAGGAAATTACAGTGCCACGGCAGCTTCAAGACAGACATAACACCACACATTTCCTCAAATGGCTTCCATACTTAACAAGTTAAAATACGTTAAAATACTAGTTAAAATACAATTAATTTAAAAAAAAGTGCAGTTATTTATGCACATTATATAACCTTATAGCAGCTGGTAAACAGGACTTCCTATGTCTCTCAGTTTTGCACATTGGTGCAATCAGCCTCTGACTGAAAATGCTGCTCTTGATCACCTTCAGGGCATGGAGTGGGTGAGTGGGGTTGGTCATTATTGAACCCAGTTTGTTCAGAGTTCTGGCCTCTGCCACCTGCTGGACCGTTCGTTGCTCAGCCCCGACCACTGAGCCGGCCTTCCTGATTAGCTTGTCCAGTCTGTTTTTGTCCGCTATACGGGCGCCATCTCCCCAACAGGCCACAGCAAAAAACAGAGCACTGGCCACCACTGAATGGTAGACACTGCACAGTAGGGGTTGGCAGATGTTAAATGACCTCAGCCTCCTTAAAAAATACAGTCGGCTTTGTCCCTTCCTGTACACCGCCTCCATATGACACTTCCAGTTCAGCTCACTGTCAAGCTGCACCCCAAGGTACCTGTGGTTAGCGACCACCTCCACCTCAGTGCCCTTAATGGTGATTGGTGTTGCTTGAGTCCTCCTCCTCCCCCTCCTGAAGTCCACAACTATCTCCTTGGTTTTTTTGGTGTTAAGATGGAGGTTATTGTGTGCACTCCACTCCACAAAGTTACTTATTATGTCTCTATACTCCTCCTCATTGCCCCCTTTAATGAGGCCGACAACAGCTGTATCATCCGAAAACTTCTGCAAAAAGCAGCTGTTGGTGTTATATTGGAGATCCGCTGTGTAGATGGTAAACAGGAACGGAGCCAGCACAGTTCCTTGTGGAGCCCCTGTGCTGCTCAAGATGGTGCCCGAGACTGTTCTGTAGGCGCACGTACTGTGGTCTGAGGGAAAGGTAATCCAAACACCACAGTACCAGTGATGGATCCACTTTCATCTTCTCCATCTTCTCCCCTAGCAGTCGGGGCTGAATTGTGTTGAAGGCGCTTGAGAAGTCAAAAAAAGTAATCCTTACAGATGCATCAGTAGTGTCCAAATGTGTGTACACCCTCTGCAGCATGTAAATGAGGGCATCATCGACACTGATGTTAGGCTGATATGCAAACTGTAAAGGATCCATTTGATTTGACACACTAGTCCTGATGTAGGAAAGGACAAGTCTCTCAAATGTCTTCATTATATGTGAAGTGAGCGCTACTGGTCTGTAGTCATTGTGGAGAGTGGGATGGGTCTTCTTTGGGACAGGTACCAGGCAAGATGTTTTCCACAGCCTTGGAACCCTCTGTAGACGCAAGCTCAGGTTGAACAGGTGTGTTAGAATACCACACAGCTCTGAAGAGCAAGTCTTCAGTAGCCTTGGGCTGGTGTCATCAGGCCCCACTGCTTTCCCTGGCTTCAGTCTGTCCAGCATCACCTTGACCTGAGCAGTATGAAGAGTCATGGGTGGGGCTGCCGGTGGAGTGGGAGGTGGAAAGAGGGGACTCCGTACAGGTGACATCTCAGGAGTGATGGAGAGAGGGATGGGAGGTGGAGAGGAAGCAGCAATGGTCAGCAGACCAGGTGGGGGAGGCTGGGGTGGTGTGGAGCAGTCAAATCTGTTGAAGAATCTGTTCAGATCATCAGCCAGACTCTGTTCACCATCAGGCAGTGTACCACCATTCTGCTTCATGCCCGCACTAGTACATCAGGGAGATTGTTTGTGTCTTCCTTAGTGAAGATGGGTCTAAAGTACCTGTTCAACTCATCTGCCATTTCCTTGTTCCCCATAATAAATTCACCTGTTTCAGTCTTCAAGGGTCCAACTTTGGTCTTTACAATTTTTTTCCTCTTCACATAGGTAAAGAAGCTTTTACTATCCTCCTTTATATTCTTGGCTAGCTTACCTTCGTACCTCATCTTTTCTCCCCTTATTGCCTTTTTAGTTATCTTCTGTTGCTCTTTAAAAAAAATTCCCAATCCTCGGCTTCCTGCTCATTTTTGCTATGTTATACTTCTTCTCTTTTATTTTTATACTGTCCTTGATTTCCCTTGTCAGCCATGGTCAGCCATTTTGCTTTTCCTTACCTTTCAAAAACATTTTCATGTTTTTTGTTTGCCCTCCTGATTGTCTTCCTAAGAGTACTCCCACACTTCCTGCACCGGTGGAGGGATTTGTTTGTTCCTTACTGCCTAAATCTGACATATGCTGCTCTTTTGATAGATTATTCTTTCAGATTGAATTCAATGGTCAGCTTTCATCCAATTGATAAACACATACTACCTCTTCATGATGGAGAAATGGTAGCAAAGGTCTACAAAATTAGGAAAAATTAAGATTGGATACAGGGAGAACATTTCCACTTCTGGGAAGAGTTCAACTGCTTGACTAATCTTCAGGAATTTTTTGAGGACGTGATAAGTAAGTGGATGAAGGAGAGCCAGTGGGTGTAGTGTATCTGGACTTTCAGAAAGCCTTTGATAAGGTCCCACGGGAGATTAGTGGGCAAAATTAGAGCACATGGTATTGGAGGTAGGGTATTAACATGGACAGAGAATTGGTTGGCAGATAGGAAACAAAGAGTAGGAATAAACGTATTTTTTGTCAGAATGGCAGGCAATGGCGAGCGGAGTACCGCAAGGCTTGGTGCTGGGGCCGCAACTGTTTACAAGGTATATTAATGATTTAGATTATGGGATTAAAAGTAACACTAGCAAATTTGGAGATGACACAAAGCTGGGTGGCAGTATGAATTGCGAAGAGGATGCTAGGAAGTTGCAGGGTGACTTGGACAGGTTGAGTGAGTGGGCAGATGCAGTATAATGTAGATAAATGTGAGTTTTTTTACTTTGGCGGCAAGAACCAGGCGGCAGATTATTATCTCAATGGTATCAGATTAGTAAAAAGGGAAGTGCACCAACACCTGGGTGTCCTTGTACCCAAGTCACTGAAAGTAAACATGCAGGTACAGCAGGCAGCGAAGAAACCTTCATAACGAGAGGATTTGAGTATAGGAGTAAAGAAGTCCTTCTCCAGTTGTACAGGGCCCTGGTGAGACCACATCTGGAGCATTGTGTGCAGTTTTAGTCTCCTAATTTGAGGAAGGACATCCTTGCTATTGAGGCAGTGCAGTGTAAGATCACAAGGTTAATCCCCGGGATGGCGGGACTGTCATATGAGGAAAGATTGGAAAGACTGGGATTATATTCACTGGAATTTAGAAGGATGAGAGGGAATCTTATAGAAACATATAAAATTCTTATAGCAAGGTGCGGGAAAAATGTTCCCAATGTTGGGAGAGTCCAGAACCAGGGGCAAGAGTCTAAGAACAAAGGGGAGGCCATATAAAACTGAGATGAGAAAAATGTTTTTCACCCAGAGAGTTGTAAAATTGTGGATTTCTGTCACAGAAGGCAATAGAGGCCAATTCACAGGATGAATTTAAAAGAAAGTTAGATAGAGCTCTATGGGCTTGCAGAATCAAGGGATATGGGCAGAAGGCAGGCACAGGTTACTGATTGTTGGTGATCAGCCATGATCTCAAAGAATGGTAGTGGTAGCTCAAAGGGCCAAATAGCCTCCTCCTGTATCTATTTTCTATGTTTCTATGTTTCTATGTAACTAGAGGATATGAAACACAGGATAGTCACCAAGAAATCTAATAAGGAATTATACAAAGAGCTGTGAGAAATTAGACAGGTGCATGGATAGGACAGGTTTGGAGGGATATGGATCAAGTGCAAGCAAGTGGGACTAGTGTAGCTGGGACATGTTGGCCGTTGTGGGCGAGTTGAGCCGAAGGGCCTGTTTCCACACAGTATCACTCTATGACTCCATGACTCTATGACTGCAGATGTTGCTCCGAGAATAGTTGTGCTGAATGATGGTGATACATTTAAGAAGAGGATGGATATATATCTGATGAATTTAAATGTGGAAAGACAGAGGAGGCTCAAGTGAGGCATAATAGCTGGCAAGGACTTTAATACCCAAACCAGATGTCTCATTCATAGTCATAGGCTTCTCCATTGGATGAATTCTGAATTTGAATCCTGGAATAGAAATGCATGTCCTTTTTCATAAGGAAACATTCAGCCCATCAAGTCCATGCTGGCATCTAAGTTTCATTCATTTTAATCCCCCTCTTCTTATCCTCCTACACCCCGGCCCATCAACTCCCAATGATTCTTTTTCTCCATTAACCCGCACTAATTTATAGAAGTCAAGAAACCTACTAGCAGACCTTTTGGATGTGGAAGGAAATCAGAGCACCCAGAAGGTGCTGAAACTCATTATCGAGACGACAGATGGCACAATGGGCTAAGTGTTCGGCTGGCGACCGGAAGGTAGCCGGTTCGAATCCCGCTTGGAGTGCATACTGTCGTTGTGTCCTTGGGCAAGACACTTCACCCACCTTTGCCTGTGTGTGAATGTGTGTGAGTGATTGGTGGTGGTCGGAGGGGCCGTAGGCGCAGATTGGCAGCCACGCTTCCGTCAGTCTGCCCCAGGGCAGCTGTGGCTACAGAAGTAGCTTACCACCACCGAGTGTGACAGAGGAGTGAATGAATAATGCGATGTAAAGCGCCTTGAGTATTAGAAAGGCGCTATATAAATCCCATCCATTATTATTATTATTATTATCACAAAGATCTTAAGTTAAAGGAAGCTATCATCACAGCTGTCAAAGAGAAGCTGAGGCAGATTGTCATTTAATCACAAATTGCTCTTCCATCAATAGATTCTGGCACAAACCTTGTGTTAAAGCTTGTTTAACCCCAAATTTCCATTAAATCTCATTAGTATATCACCAAATACAATTTTTGACAAAGCCAGGACAATCAGAAAGCAGAGTAGAACATGATTTTACTTCGGAGTCACGTGAATGACTACGTGAAGAACCCGCTCAGCGCGCATGCGCGGCATTAACGCCAGCAGTGCAACAGCCGCTGCAACGGGAGGTAGGCGCTCCCGCTACAGAATGAAACGGACCGTCAGGTGAGTACCCTGAGGTTGGGTTTCTATTACAGGGGAGCCTTTTTCTGCTTGTGTTTTACAGGCAGAGAAAAAGGCTCTGGAACAAAACTGTCCCCCATTCAAGGAGGAACGTTTTTCCGTTGGGGAGGGGGGCAGCAACAGGCGGTAGGAGTGTTTACCCGGTGTTCCGCTATTCCCCGACACCGTGCCGAGCCCAGCCCGCTAGTACCTGAGCAGCGGGCTGGATGCATAGCCACCCGAAGAGGCATCCGGCAGGTGTTCCCGATTTGGGACGGGACGTCTCTCCACCCGCACGAGGGGAGAGAGAGCCGCCTGAGCCGCTGGAGCGGCTCGGAGCAGGTGCCTGCGAGACGCGCTGCTTGAGGGGCGCTCTCGCTTCTACAAGGCACAAAAGCTCTAGAAGAACCTGTCCCCCGCTCGACTCCAACGGAGGAGCGTTCCATTGCAGGGGGGGCAGTAACAGGCGGTAGGAACAATTACCGGGCGCTCCGCTATCCCCATCACCGCGCCGAGCCCAGTCCCGCTAGTGCCTGAGCTGCGGGCTGGATGTTTAGCCATCCGAAGAGGCATCCGGCCGGTGGCTTCCGACTTGTCGGAGGGGTCGTCTCTCCACCCGCATGGGAGAGAGACAGCCGCCTGAGCCGCTGGAGCGGCTCCTGGAGCAGGAGCTCCTGCGAGACACGCTACGTGAGGGGCAGTCTCGCTGGAGGGTTCAGGCATACCCTCCACAGTGCCTAGGCACTGCCCATCGCTTCCTCCTTAGTGTGGTTAGCTTTGGGGTGACCAGTGGCTGGGCTGGTCATGAAGAGGGGTCACTGGCTGAACAACATCGGGAGTATGCTTGAGGCACAGGATCAGGAAGAGCTGCTGGGTGTGGCCGCTATGTGGCTCCACCACTAGCGAGATGGCTTTTCAGTCTCAACTGATGGCCAGCTTACTACCTGTTCTTTTCAAAAATCTCCAAGACAGGTAGTCATGAGGCGTTGGATTTCATCACGCTTCCCCTAAATTGCATTTACTCAAAGTGGCCACCATTATTGGAGGGTACATTGAGCATCGCTTTAAAAAAGCCAAAATATCAAAAAATGAATTTGATATCCCTGACGTCAGCTATCATTTTCGCATGCTCTTTCCAGAGGGTCACGGTAGTATGGCAAAACACCTGACCTACTGTTCGCAGTGCTCCGCAACTTCTCAGGAAGTTACAAAACCTGCCCTCAAAGAACGCCGACCTCACAACCACAGATCCTGCTGTCTGGCTAAGTTACCAAACCAAGCCTAAAAAACTGGACGAAGTGTCCAAAATATCGGCGCAAGAGGGCAGGGTCTGGAATGAGCACCACACGTAAACCAGTCAGCAGTACCTCTAACGCGTCCACCAGGAGGGTCCACCTCATGGTACTGGTGAAAGCTCGGGGCCTGCATGCCAATCCCGTAAGCCTTTCAGGCCAAGGCCCAGAGCAGGCCCCATGGAAAATGCGCCACCCCCCAACACCACCACCACGTCAGACACCGTGCAAGACTCGTTGGACCAGCAGGAAACAGAAGAATACCCATAACCATGGAGGTAGGTGGGTCTGGTTCCTACCAACGTATAGAAAATAGGGGCTTAATACTAACAGGGGGGAGATTACACCTGTTTTAAGAAGCACGGGAGTCTATCACAAGTCTCCTCCCCTTCCTTAACCCTCTAGCTGTCTCCTCCCACCCTCCCATCCGCCCGCCCTCGGCTCCTCCTCCTCCCCTTTTTCCTTCCTTCTTCCCCCCACACCCCATCAGTCTGAAGAAGGGTTTTGGCCCGAATCGTCGCCTATTTCCTTCGCTCCATAGATGCTGCTGCACCCGCTGAGTTTCTCCAGCAATTTTGTGTACCATCAGTATATACTCAATGGCTTTAGTGGATACAAAATACAATTCATACTAGAAAAATTGCTACCAGTTCAACATTTACCCCAGAGGGTATTTCCCCTCTCCGTTAAAGAAACGAGAGGGACAAGCTGTACTGGTGAGACTAATTACAAAGGGTATCATGGGAAACATGAACCCTTGGAATTCGTATCAAATATTCGTCACTAAACCCAAAAAGATGGTGGATGTCGCATCATCATTGACTTAACTTCACTAAATATGGTTGTTAAGTATATACATTTCAAAATGGAAATGGTTGTTACTGCCAAACAACTAATTTCCAAAGGATACTTCATGGCAAGCATTGATCTTAAAGATGTTTACTATTTTAGTACCATTCACAAGGATCATCACAGATACCTGAAATTTACCTGGATGGGGCAGCTATGGCAATTTAAAGCGTTACCCAATGGGAAAATAGGCAAGACCATGGAATTGACTATGTTAGCTGTATCAGCTACCAAACAGTTATTCGAAACCCTGGGATTGTCTTACATCCAGATAAATCTAAGTTGAAGCCATCCACAATCATGGAGAGCAATTGGGAATATGGTAGCAGCATTTCCGGCTACACAATTCAAACCTTTGCACTGTCAAAACTTACAAAGAGCAAAGGTACAGGCACCAAAACGACATACAGGTCATTATGATCGTGTCATGAAGTCACCCACTGAAGCAATATCATAACTACAGTGGTGGGCAAAAAATGTTTGGCATAATTTCAACCTATTATCATCACTAACAAGTAGTAGATGGACTAACCCAGAATCATTGTTACCACTTACACTGGGCATTAATTATCTACAGATGTTGGGTGACTTTTATGGTTTAAAAGCATATGCACAAATATGCATCACTTGCATGTACGGTTACAAATAGATAATACTACGGTGGTAGCCTACATTAACCATATGGGCGGCATAAAATCGGTATCATGCGACAAGTTGGTCAACACAATTTGGCAATGGTGTGTCGAAAGACATATCTGGCTATCAGTAACTTACCTGCCAGGTAAGCTAAATACAGTGGCAGACACCAGGTCACGTAAATTTAATGACAATGGATGTTAAACCCCAAATAATTTGCAAAAGTTATCATGCAATATGGCACGCCAGATATCGATTTATTTGCATCAAGGCTAAATCACCAGGTACCTATGTATGTCGCTTGGGAACCAGACCCTGAGGCAGCAGCGGTAGATGCGTTCGCGCTGGATTGGGGAAATTCTTCTTCTATGCATTTCCTCCCTTCTGCCTCATCAGTTGGGGACTACGCACAATACAAATGGACTCTGCTTCAGGTATTTTGATAGTACCCGACTGGCCTACACAGCCATGGTTCCCAAAACTCCATGACATGGTTGTTGAAACTCCGATGGTATCCCCAGTGACCCAGAGTTATTAACACCCAGTGTCGGGCACAAGCCACCCGTGCCATGAAAATCAAACTCCTGGGTTGCAGATTTTGCACAAACCACTTCTGGGACTGGGATTATCAGAACAAACCATCGACACCATGTCAGCATCCCTTCGAACATCCACTAAAAAACAGCACTTGTCCAGCATCAAGAAATGGGAGAAGTACTGCTTGGATAAAGGGACCACCTACTCAACCGCTACAGTTACCAACGTACTGGGATTCCTGGCGAACCTTCACCACGATGAAGGACTCAGCTACAGAGCCATCAACACGGCTAGAAGTGCCATGCCTGTCTATTTAAAACCAGCTCCAGGACAACAGGCCATGGGGTCCCACCCGCTGGTGGTCAAACTAATGAAGGATATTTACAACTCTAACCCCCTAAACCAAGGTACACCCATACATGGCATGTCAGTGTGGTCCTGACATACCTCAGGGGATGGCCACCAGCCAGACCCCTTAACCTGGAACAATCTATGCTCAAAACACTCATGTTGATGGCACTTGTATCTGCACAGAGGGTCCAGTCACTACACCTATTGCGACTGGACAACATGATCACAGCTCCAGACCAGATCTGTCGTTATCCAGCGACTGATCAAACAGAGCAGACCAGGAACACCTAATCCAGTCGTGGAATTCCGGGCTTACCCACCAGAACCACGATTATGTGCCATGACCCACCTACTATCCTACATAGACACAACCAAAATATTCGAGGGAGATGAAAAGCCTTGTGGGTCAGTCATAAAAAACCTTATGGTCGGGTGACGAGCCAAACCATTGCGAGATGGCTCAAGCAGGTGCTAAAAACTGCTGGGATAAACACTAACATGTACAAATTTTATTCCACCAGGGCAGCATCCACGTCGACGGCTAAAAGAATGGACATGCCTATAGACCACATCCTGGCTACAGCAGGATGGTGGGGGGAAAGACCGTTCAGAAATTTTATAATAAGCCGTTGGCAAAACCTGTTTTATTTGCAGTAAAGAATTACGGACTGCAAATATTTAATTTAAGCCCAGGGGAGCAATTTAATTTCTTTGTTGTTATTGTTAAAAAATACCATTGTGTTTTTCTACAAACAGATTCATTGGTTGATTACGATAACACTTCCTCCCTCAAGAACTTCGGCAGTGAGTGAAATAAAACTGTTACACGGTTTGAAATCACAGAGCTTTGAAGTCTTCACGTAGTAAAATAGTAAGATTAAACGAGCTTACCAGTTTGAAGTTTGATCTGTATTTTATGAGGAGTTACGATGAGGGATTACGTGCCCTCCGCTCCCACCCTCATAATATGGGTCAAACTGATAACTGATGTCTCTTTTTCTTTACTATGTTTACTTCAATAACTGTGTCTATCTGTGATTCCACACCGCTGCTTGGAAGTATGCCACGCATGCGCGCTGAACGGGTTCTTCACGTAATCCCTCATCGTAACTCCTCATAAAATACAGATCAAACATCAAACTGGTAAGTTCTCGTTTAATCTTACTATTTTAAACTAAAATGTATTTTTCGTTTGACAAAATATATTGCTCAGAGCGATAAATCATGGCTGGTGCTAAATGTAGTTGGAAGTGCCTTTGTCACCAAAGTGTAATAATTTTTTAATATATAACCCACTAGCCCGAACAACCTCGTTTTAAATGACAGAAAATGACATTTAAAAGAAATACAAATCTATTTTCTTGTTATATTGGATTTATTTGGCAGTGGCTTTGTACATTTATGACACGCATTGAAAACATTTCATCCCGTCTAGCTTAACGTTCATGACTAATTATATGTTCACAAACAAAGGCAATTATTAGAACCACACAAAGGAGAGAACCTGCCCTGGTAGCTTAACCAATTGTACAATGATAACCAGTCATCTACAATGGTGATGTATATAAACTGCACAAAAGGTTTCTGCCCAAACCCTTAGGCACATGTCATCGGGAAAAGTCTCCTCACTGACATCTCAGAACCATTTGTCACTGAAAATATGCCACCCAATACTTCTGTCCTAAAAGGGCAACAGAGCCCAGTGTATGGTGAGGGATGCCAGGTAACATCAGAAGTCGCGAGAAGCAGGTTGTGCGTGCAAATCAGCGGGGGGGGGGGGGGGGTGCCAGGCGCAGTTTGTTCCATATACCTATGTGTGAAAAAGTTGCCCCTCAGGTTCCTATTAAATATTTCCTCTCTCACCTTAAACCTGTTAATTGATAGGTTAATTAGTTAATTATTTTGGGGGGGAATTAATTGATACATTTCCTCTGTGCCCACAAGGCACTGAAACTAGCAGATGCAACATGCAAGGCAGCAAGATGACAGTGCAGACTTGCAATATCATGTCCTAATATCCCATTGTGATATGCTTCCTGAATCATATTTGGGCGTGATCATAAAGCTTCACAGCTCAGAAACCAGTTCTAGTGCCCACTTACCAGCAAGTACATATTTACACTAACACAACACAGAAAGGTACAGCACAGGAACAGACACTTTTGCCCACAATGTCTGTGTCAAACATGATGCCAGGATAAATTAATCTCATTTCCCTGCAAATTATCCATCTCTCCATTCCCTGCACCAATTCTAATTTAGTCTCACTATATTCCCAAATTCCAGCACATACCTACACATGAGATGCAAATCACAGCTGCTAATTAAACGTGATATATTGTACCACGTCTTTGAACCATATATCATGATCTAACCAAGGCAATATTGCTTTCGACCATAGTATGCACTGAAAAGTTATTCACAAATGAGTCAAATTCAAAGCAATTCTTCATCCATCCCGTTTTGATAATGTCTGTAGTTATAACAGCTGTGCTATCTGCAGGTCTCTTAGGATTTTTCTCCATCAATCATTTTGAAACTTATTCTACTTTGTCTTCTAATAATCCCACCACTCATTTCCCTCCCATCTATTTCCAACCATCCCAATTATTTGATCGTCTATCCTTTTCCACATCATCATAATACAGGGAAAATTGTACACTCTCTGTCTCCTTCATCACAACATAGTAGACTATAGCTGTGGACACCGGGCACAACTGCCATTCACTCACCTGATGAATGTAATTAGTCAAGAGGCATGAGTCAAGAGAGTCAAGTGTTTAATTGTCATATTTACCGGTGGAACAATGAAATTCTTAAAGGGCCTGTCCCACTTACGCGACCTTTTCGGCGACTGCCGGCATCCGTCATAGGTCGACGAAAAATTTCAACATGTTGAAAATTCAGGGGCGACCTGAAAGACAATACTATTCTTTAGGTGACTAAGAGACCACTCACGACCATGCAGGCGACCCCTGGAGACATGTCGCGGGTGTCACGGGTGTCGCGGGGTGTCACCAGGGGGCATGTCGCCAGGGGGTCGCCTGTATGGTCGTGCGAGGTCGCCAGGGGGTCGCCTGTATGGTCGTGAGAGGTCTCCTAGTCACCCAAAGAGTCGTAGCGTCTTTCTGGTCACCTCTGAATTTTCAACATGTTGAAAATTTTCGGCGACCTATGACGGGTGCCGGCAGTCACCGAAAAAGTTGCGTAAGTGGGACAGGCTCTTTACTTGCAGCAGCACAACAACTATATAAATAGACAATAGACAATAGACAATAGGTGCAGGGGCAGGCTATTTGGCCCTTCGAGCCAGCACCGCCATTCAATGTGATCATGGCTGATCATCTCCAATCAGTACCCCGTTCCTGCCTTCTCCCCATATCCCCTGACTCCGCTATTATTAAGAGCCCTCTCTCTTGAAAGCATCCAGAGAACCTGCCTCCACCACACTCTAAGGCAGAGAATTCCACAGACGCACCATTCTCTGTGAGAAAAAGTGTCTCCTCGTCTCCGTTCTAAATGGCTTACTCCTTATTCTTAAACTGTGGCCCCTGGTTCTGGACTTCCCCCAACATCAGGAACATGTTTCCAGCCTCTAGTGGGTCCAAGCACTTAACAATCTTATATGTTTCAACGAGATGCCCTCTCATCCTTCTAAACTCCAGAGTGTACAAGCCCAGCTGTTCCATTCTCTCAGCATATGACAGTCCCACCATCTCAGGAATTAACCTTCTAAACCTACGCTGCACTCCCTCGATAGCAAGAATGTCCTTCCTCAAATTAGGGGACCAAAACTGCACACAATACTCCAGGTGTGGTCTCACTAGGGCTCTGTACAACTGCAGAAGAGCCTATTTGCTCCTGTATTCGATTCCTCGTGTTATAAGGCCAACATGCTATTCGCTTTCTTCACTGCCTGCTGTACCTGCATGCTTACTGTCATAGACTGATGTACAAGGACCCCCAGATCCCGTCGTACTTCCCCTTTTCCCAACTTGACGCCATTTAGATAGTAAGCTGCCTTCCTGTTTTTGCTACCAAAGTGGATACATTTATCCGCATTAAACTTCATCTGCCATGCATCTGCCCACTCCCCAACCTGTCCAAGTCGCCCTGCATTCTCATAGCATCCTCCTCACAGTTCACACTGCCACCCAGCTTTGTGTCATCTGCAAATTTGTTAATGTTACTTTGAATCCCTCCATCCAAATCATTGATGTATATTGTAAATAGCTGCGGTCCCAGCACCGAGCCTTGCGGTACCCCACTAGTCACTGCCTGCCATTCTGAAAGGGACCCGTTAATCACTACTCTTTGTTTCCTGTCTGCCAACCACTTTTCTATTCATGTAAGCAATACCATGTGCCCTAATTTTGCCCACTAATCTCCTATGTGGGACCTTACCAAATGCTTTCTGAAAGTCCAGGTACACCACATCCACTGGCTCTCCCTTGTCCATTTTCCTAGTTACATCTTCAAAAAATTCCAGAAGATTAGTCAAGCATGATTTCCCCTTCATAAATCCATGCTGACTCGGACCGATCCTGTTACTGCTATCCAAATGTGCGGCTATCTCATCTTTTATAATTGACTCCAGCATCTTCCCCACCACCGATGTCAGGCCAACTGCTCTATAATTCCCTGTTTTCTCTCGCCCGCCTTTCTTAAAAAGTGGAATAACATTAGCTACCCTGCAATCCACAGGAACTGATCCTGAGTCTATAGAACATTGGAAAATTATCACCAATGCATCCACAATTTTTAGAGCCACTTCCATAAGTAGTAGTCCTGGGCTTGTATTCAATGGAGTTTAGAAGGATGAGGGGGTCTTGAATTGAATTGAATTGAATTGAATACCTTTATTGTCATTCAGACCTTACGGTCTGAACGAAATTTCGTGCCTGCAGTCATACATACAATAATAAACAACAATAAACACAAATTAACATCCACCACAGTGTATCCTCCAAGCACCTCCTCACTGTGGTGGAGGCAAAAATCTTAGGGTTACTGTCTCTTCCCTCCTCTTCTCCCTCTGCGCTGAGGCGATTCCCCACCGGGCGATGGCACAACAGTCCCGCGGCTCACCGAACCCCGCGAACGGGCCGGTTCAAACACCGCGGCCCGGGGGTTGTCGAAGCTGCCGCCCTCCAGTCCAGCATACTCAGCCGCTGGCCCACAGCTGAACCCCGGACTCAGGTCGCCGCCGCCAGAACGCCGTCCCAGCCACCGGAGCACCGTCCCAGCCACGTGAGTACCGTTCTCCCTCGGGCTGGGCCACTCCGACGGGAGAGCCGTTCTCCCTCGGGCTGGGACACTCCGACGGGAGTGCCGTTCTCCCTCGGGCTGGGCCACTCCGACGGGAGTGCCGTTCTTCCTCGGGCTGGGCCACTCCGACGGGCCACAGCCCCTCTACGGGAAAGTCTCTCAGCCCCTCGCCAGGCCGCTCTCACGAGAGCGCAGTTCCAGCCCCGGGCTGGGCCACCCTCACGGGAGCTCAGGGCGAGTCCTGTCAGCTGCCTCCAGAGTCCCGAGGTCGCCAGCTCCGCCATTAGGCCTCAGCGTAGACGGAGGCAGAGAAGGGGGATACGACAAAAAGGTCGTATTCCCCCGAAGGGAGGGACAGCAAGCCCCGTTTCACCCCCACCCCCCCCCCCCACATAAACACGACCTAAAAACCAAAAACGTAACTAGACAAAACGAAAAAAACAACACAAAAAAGTAAAAGACAAACGGACTGCAGGCGAGCCGCAGCCGTTCCCAGCGCCGCCACTTCCATTTTTCTTATAGAAACATATAAAATTATAAAAGCACTGGACAAGCTAGATGCAGGAAAATTGTTCCCAATGTTGGGCGAATCCAGAACCAGGGGCCACAGTCTTAGAATAAAGGGGAGGTCATTTAAGACTGAGGTGAGAAAAAAAATTTCACCCAGAGAGTTGTGAATTTATGGAATTCCCTTTCACAGAGGGCAGTGGAGGCCAAAACACTGAATGGATTTAAGAGAGAGTTAGATAGAGCTCTAGGGGCTAGTGGAGTCAAGGGATATGGGGAGAAGGCAGGCACGGGTTATTAATAGCAGACGATCAGCCATGATCACAATGAATGGCGGTGCTGGCTCGAAGGGCCAAATGGCCTCATCCTGCACTTATTTTCTATGATTCTATGTTTCTATGTAAGCAGACCATCAGTTCCTGGGGATTTATCAGCCTTCAGTCCCATCAGTCTATCCAACACCATTTCCTGCCAAATGTAGATGTCCTTCAGCTCCTCACCCCAGATCCTCTGGCCACTAATATATCAGGAAGATTGTTTGTGTCCTCCTTAGTGAAGACAGATCCAAAGTAGCTGTTCATCTGCTATTTCTTTGTTCCCCATAATAAATTCACCTTTTTCGGTCTTCAAGGGTCCAACTTTGGTCTTAACTAATTTTTTCCTATTCACGTACCTAAAGAAGCTTTTACTATTCTGCTTTATATTCTTGGCTAGCTTACCTTCGTACCTCATCTTTCCTCCCCGTATTGTCTTTTTGGTTATCTTCTGTTGTTCTTTAAACATTACCCAATCCTCTTGCTTCCCGCTCATCTTTGCTACGTTGTACTTCTTCGCTTTAATTTTTATACTGTCCCTGACGTCCCTTGTCAGCCATGGTCGTCCCTTTCTCCCCTTGGAATCTTTCTTCCTCCTAGGAATGAACTGATCCTGCACCTTCTGTATTATTCCTAGAAACACCTTTGTTCCATTTTTGTTCCACTGTCATCCCTGCTAGTGTATCTTTCCAGTCAACTTTGGCCAGCTCCTCCCTCATGGTCCCATAGTTCCCTTTATTCAACAGCAACACTGACACCTCCGATCTACTCTTCTCCCTCTCCAATTGTAGATTAAATCTGACCATGTTATTGGTCACTGCTTCCTAATGGCTCATTAGCCTTGAGGTCCTTTATCAAATCTGGTAAATTACATAACACTAAATCCAGAATTGCCCTAATAGGCTCCAATACAAGCTGTTCAAAGAATCCATCACAAAGGCACTACAAAGTCCCTTTCTTGGGGTCCAGTACCAACCTGATTTTCCCAGTCTACCTGCATGTTGAAATCTCCCATAACAACCACAGCATTACTTTTACTACATGCCAATGTTAACTCCTGATTCAACTTGCGACCTATGTCCAGGCTACTGTTTGGGGGCCTGTAGATAAGTCCCATTAGGGTTTTTTTACCCTTACAATTCCTTAGTTCTATCCATACTGACTCCACATCTCCTGTTTCAATGTCACCCCTTGCAAGGGACTGAATTTCATTCCTCACCAACAGGGCAACCCCGCCCCCTCTGCCCACCTGTCTGTCTTTTCGATAGGAGGTATACCCTTGAAAATTCAGTTCCCAGCCCTGGCCCTCTTGCAGCCATGTCTCAGTAATTCCCACAACATCATAAACTTGTGTAGGAAGGAACTGCAGGTACACCAAAGATAGACACAGAATGCTGGAGGAACTCAGCAGGACAGGCAGTATCTCTAGAGAGAAGTAATGGGAGACGTTTCAGGTCGAGACCCTTCTTCATACAATATGGTTTTATACAATACGGTTTTATTCGTCACATTGCACATAAAGTGCAAGTGAAATGAATTTGTCAGCAGCGGTGCAATGATAAAGAACACACAAACACACAATAGAAATTTAACACAAACAACCACCACAGCATTCATCACTGTGGTGGAAGGCACAAAATTTGGCCAGTCCTCCTCCACTTTCCCCCGTAGTCGGGACCTCAACCCTCCGCAGCCATTGCTGCGGGCGTTCAGATGGTAAAAGGACAAGGTAAAAAGTCCAGGTAAGTCCAAAATCGGCTCTTCCCCACCGGAGACCACGGCTTCAGGTTGGTGTAGGCCGCAGGCCGGCGGTCATAGATTTAAAGTTCCCGCTGCAGCCAGAAGCACCGCAGACTGCAGGGCCGGCAGTCAAAACTCCCCTCCAGGGATCCCTAGCGAGGGACCCCGCTCCTGATGGTAAGTCCTCGCCGGGCCCGCGGTAGAAGTTGGCTGCGGGCCGGCATTCGGAGCTTCTTCTTCCTCTCGGGTCCCCCTCGAGGGATCCCAGGCTGCGGACGCCACGCCAGCTGGAGCTCTGCTGACCGCGGCTTCAGGCTGCCAACTGCCGCGGGCCTGCTAAACGGAGAGCTCCCCTCCGGCGAGAGCTCGCCCGCTCCATGCCGAAAGTCAGCGATGCGCCCGCCGCTGAAGCCCCGGGCACGTCTCCTGGAAAGGCCGTCCGATCCTCGCTGTTAGGCGACGGGGGAGGCGACCTGGAAAAAGTCGCCTCTCCGTAGAGGAGGCGACTGAAACAGTTTCCCCCTTACCCCCCCACATAAAACACACAGAGAGACACTAAAAACCCACATTAGGACATAATTTAAAAAAAAAACAAAGTTGAAAAAACTGACACGCTGCTGACAGGGCGACCTGCTTGCAGCGCCCCCACCGACTTTCATACTGTCAGTACTATGTAAAAATAGAACTCAGTAGATACCATAATAAACAACAAGAGATTTTTTTTTTTAAATCAATGTAATGCAAAAAAAAAACAAAGCCCAAAGTCCCTAATGCAATCAAAGCAGTTCATGCTTCAGAGTTTAGCTAGAGATCATCACGTTTAATAGCCTGATAATCATTGTAAAGCAGCTGTTCCTGGACCTGAACGTTATAGTTTTCAGGCTTCTATACCTTCTTCCCATTGGCAGGAGTGAAATGAGAACATGGCCAGGATGGTGTTGGTCCTTGATGATGCTGGCTGCCTTTTGGAGGCAGTGCCTCCTATAGATCCCTTCAATGGTAGGGAGGTCAACACCCGTGATGGACTGGGCCGCGTTCACCACTTTTTGTAATCTTTTTGTTTGAGGGTGTTCAAGTAGCTGAACTAGGCCATAATGCCTATTATGATAATATGTGGATCTAGTACCAGTTTACTGGAGTGAATGGCTTCTTTGGGTGCTGAAAGGCTCTGCCCTTTCACACACAGAGTGGTGAATCTCTGGAATTCTCTGCCACAGAATGTAGTTGAGGCCAGTTCGTTGGCTATATTTAAGAGGGAGATAGATGTGGCCCTTGTGGCTAAAGGGATCAGGGGGTATGGAGAGAAGGCAGGGATGGGATACTGAGTTGGATGATCAGCCATGATCATATCGAATGGCGGTGCAGGCTCTTAGGGCCGAATGGCCTCCTCTTGCACCTATTTTCTATGTTTTGAAAATCACATAGTATGTGTATATAATGTAATTTCAAACATAAATAATACACTGGTAAAGTTGACAGATATACTGGAAGTGCAAAGTTGAACTAACATCATAAAATGTTGGAAAGCCCTAGCAGGCCAAAGAGTTACCATTTCAGATCTAGGACCCTATATCAGAACTGGGTAAAACAGAAAACAAATTTGCTTTTAGCCTATACAGCAAGAGAGGCTATACTAATAGGGAGAGAAAAAACGAGGCAAATCACAGATGGATGGCTTCAGTGGTTCTAATAAGAACACCCTTGGCCACACTTCAATCTGGATAAAGCGAATATAGTTGAAGGAGAACTTGTTCTTTGAGGGGAAGAACTCAAGAACAAAGTTAGACCATAAAAACAGTACAGTACAGGAACGGGCCCTTCGGCCCACAATGATTGTGCCAAATATGATGCCAAGTTATACTGATCTCATCTGCCTGTATATGATCCATATCCCTCTATTCTCTGCACTTCCATGTGTCTATCTAAAAGCCCCTTTAAAGCAACCAGGGTTTGGACACGCTAGAGGCAGCAAACACGTTCCCGATGTTGGGGGAGTCCAGAACCAGGGGCCTCGGTTCAAGAATAAGGGGTAAGCCATTTAGAACGGAGATGAGGAAGAACATTTTCACACAGAGAGTTGTGAGTCTGTGGAATTCTCTGCCTCAGGGGGCGGTGGAGGCCGGTTCTCTGGATACTTTCAAGAGAGAGCTAGATAGGGCTCTTAAAGATAGCAGAGTCAGGGGATATGGGGAGAAGGCAGGAACGGGGTACTGATTGTGGATGATCACTTTGAATGGCGGTGCTGGCTCGAAGGGCCGAATGGCCTACTCCTGCACCTATTGTCTATTGTCTATTGTCCATGCCTCCAGCAGCACCACTGGCAATGCTTTCCAAACCGCCACCAGCCTCTGTGTAAAAAACTTGTCCCCCTCTCACCTTAGAGCAGTGCCCTCCAGCATCGGGCATGTTCACCCTGGGGAAAAGGGTCTGGCTGTCAAAAAGTTGTTCATTTTTAAATGATGTCTGTAGTAGTTTGGTCATAGCCATCCAGGTTTGATATTTGCGACACTTGTAACATTCTTTACTTGACATTATGAAATATTGATTGTTATTTTGTGATGAATTTGTAAAGAGCAGATTTAAATTGCAAGTTGTAGATCAGGCACTAGAGGGCTCTGTTGACCAGCAAAGGACAAGAAGTGATTGTGGATGTTGCTGTTGAAGCCTGCGTTGCTAAACTATCCACTAATCTGTCTTTCATAACCTGGGGATAAGATTTACACTAATATGATCTATAGTGATCTAATTGACACAGCAAATTTTTTGTAGTTGTCATGGTGTGGAACAATTTGGTCAGTAGCCTTTGTCTTACTTACAATTTATCTTCGGGTTGGAGTATAAAGTGTAATCGAAGCACATGTTGAAATGTGACAGCGTACAAGTGTAAAGATTTATTCGGGCGGACTGAAATGTAATAAAAGCTTTCAATGTTTGTATGTTCTGAAAATTCTGTCAGTTGCCCTGGAAATGAAATGAAATGAGAGTATCACCACCTCCCCTACATCCACCACTGTCCCCTCTGCCCCCTAGCTTCCAATCCCATGGCAGAGAACGGTGAGAAAATGTAAACTTCCAAATGCACTATCACACTCTGAAGATTAAAACGTCTTCACGTCTTTAGTAAGAAACAACTTTAGTTCAGCAAACAAAGCAAGTTGGTTAATGCAACTTTCCTGTGTTAACGGCAGCTCTAAAAAACTGCATTTGTCATGGAGAACAGACAGCTATTTAAAATCAAACTAGGTGTTCTCATTGTTAGGAATCATCTTTTGTTGTATTTTGGAAAGGGTGTGAAGATTGTGAATAATAATAGTATTCTTACATATCGTCAAATCCCAACAGCTGTAGAAAGCACAGGTCGATGGACATTTTTTCATTTCCTCAACTTGGAAATGCAGATTTACCTTTAGCTTACTAAAGACATGATCATACGATTAATATTGGTGTGGAAGCAACTGAGAACATTATTCACTTGCTGTCAGAAATTATATAAGCTGACATTCCTTTCACAACCATCACTGAAAATGCACGGAAAGCTTCTGGAATCAGGGAAATAACCTGGCCAATTAAAACTAATTAAACCTAATATTTACAATGCAAAGTATTCATTTTTGTGGATTCTTATGCCTGAAGATCAGAAATAGGCAGTGCTGTTCCTCCAGTTTACACTGAGGCCCAGTGCAAATTGGAGGAGCAGCACCTCATATTTTGCTTGGGTAGCTTACACCCCAGCAGTATGAACATTGACTTCTCTAACTTCAGATAGCCCTTACTTTCATTCTCCATCCCCTTCCCCTTCCCAATTCTCCCTCTCGTCTTACCGTCTCCGACTACACTCTATCTTTGTCTCGCGCCCTCCACTGACATCAGTTTGAAGAAGGTTCTGACCCAAAACGTCGCCCATTCCTTCTTCCAGATAGGCTGCTTCACCCGCTGAGTTACTCCAGCATTTAGTGTCTACCTAGGAGTTTAAATGTTCTCCCCGAGACCAGGTGGGTTTCTTCCGGGAGGGCTTCGGTTTCCTCCCACATCCAACAGACATGCCGGTTTTCAGGTTAAATGGCCTCTGTAAATTGCCCCTAGTTTGTAAGGAGTGGATGAAAAGGTAGGATAATATAGAACTAGTGTGAACAGGTGATCAATGGCCTGCGTGAACTCAGTGGGTCAAAGGACCTGTTTTGATGTATCTTCTAATCAATCAATTCAATCAAACCTTTGCCTCTACGTGGGACCATTCCCAGCCTAATGCTCAAAACACAATTACGGTGTTGAGATACATGTGACACCATAATTCTCCACACAAGGTTCCATATTAAGCATTGCACGGGAACTTGGGGCATATTGTTTAGTTTAGCTTAGCTTAGCTTAGTTTAGTTTAGAGATATTGCAGGGAGCAGGCCCTTCGGCCCAGCGAGTAGTGCCGAGCAACGATCCCTGTTAGTGGGTAATAGGGTACCTTACCCTGCCGCACACATCATTTCTGAGGCGTAATATTCATTGAGTGCCTTGAGCAATGATACCAAGTAAAACCAATCACTAATCTGTCCCAATTCATCACTAATTCTACGGTTTGTTAGGGGTTGGGACAATCTGATGAATGGTGTTGAAATAAATGAGGCATTTGACTGTGGTGCAGCTGGTAGAGCTGATGCCTCACAGCTCTTGTCCTGTCAGTGTGAAGTTTGCATGTTCTCCCTGTGACCCCATGAGAATCTTCCAAGAGCTCTCTTTTTCCTCCCACTTCCCAAAGACATGGGAATTGGTAGATTAATTATCCCTAGTGTGTTGGTGAGAAGAATAATTTGGGCAGGGTGGGAGATTCTAAAAGAAAGTGGAGTTTGTATGGGTTGAGTGAAAATGGAAAATGCATTTTATCAGGATGCATCACAGCCTAGTTTGGGAACAGCTCCTTCCAAGACCGTAAGAAATTGCAGCGAATTGTGGACGCAGCCCAGACCATCACATAAACCAATCTCCCTTCTATTGACTCCATTTATACCTCAAGCTACCTCAACAAGGCCAACAGCATAATGAAGGACGAATCACACCCTGGCCACTCCCCACTTCTCACCTCCACCATCAGGCAAAGGTGTGAAAACGCACACCACCAGATTCAGGGACAGTTTCTTCCCAGCTATTATCAGACAACTGAATCATACTACCACAACCAGAGAGCAGTGCTGAACTACTATCTACTTCTTTGATGACCCTCGGACTATCATTGATCGGACTTTCTGGCTTTACCTTGCACTAAAATTTTTTGCATTATCATGTATCTGTACATTGTAAATGGGTTGATTGTAATCATGTATTGTCTTTCTGCTGACTGGTTAGCACGCAACAAAAGCTTTTCACTGTACCTTAAACTGAGGGATACTTGATGGCCGGCAAGAACTCAGTGGGTCAAGGGGGCTGTTTCTGTGCTATGTGGGCCTATCACAATATATTTAGTGGAGGTGGTGGCAGGAGGGAATTTCAGGGCGTAAGGGCAGACAGCTGTGGGTAGAGCAATGTTGGGGGACAAAGGCTGGATGAAGATGCGAGGCCAAATCAGGGTCTGATGTTGACATTGAAAGAAGGGATGATTAAGGAAAGAGGATGTGTTGGAGATAGAAGTGGAGTTAGGAACAGAGTCTGGGTTGGAGATATAGAGGGAGACAAGGAAAGAGGCCAAATAGAGTAATGAAGCGAGGTCGGAGGTTGGTATGGAGCAGTGGGCAAGTCTGTGGAAAAGGTTTGCCATAGAGTTTGGGGGGAAGAGTGGAGATAGAGACTTTACATTTAGACTTTGGACTTTAGAGATACTGCGTGGAACCAGGCCCTTCGGCCCACCATGTCCGCGTCGACCAGCGATCACCCTATACATGAGCACAATCCTACACACTAGGGACAATTTACAATTTTTTTAACCAAAGCCAATTAAGCATGGAAACAGGCCCTTCAGCCCACCAAGTGCATGCCAACCATCGATCATCCATTGGACTAATTCTATCTTATCCCACATTCTCAGCCACTCCTTGCATATCATTGCTTAAAAATACAACATGGAAACAGGCCCTTCAGCCCACCAAGTCCATGATGATCGTCGATCATCCGTTCGACTAATTCTATCTTTTTCCACTTTCTCAGGTACTCCCTGCACATTAGGCCAATTTACTGAGGCCAATTAACCTACAAACCTGGCGTGTGAGAAGAATCTGGAGCACCCACAGAAAACCCATGTGGGGAGTGTATACAAACTTAAGGCGCACAGAGGTTGGGATGGATACAATGTTTTGTAAAATAAACAAGGTCGTGATCTTAGAAATGGACAAGGTTGTAGAGGCAAAGGGAGTGAAGGCAACAGAAGGACTCAAGAGCAAAGATGAGAATATTAAACTTATCCCTAGAGTCATAAAGCATCCAACATCACCAGAAATTGTGGACAGAATGATGTTCAGCGAGAATAAAAAAAGAAACACCCAAAACGTCACCTATTCCCTTTCTCCAGAGATGCTGTCTAGCCCGTTGAGATACTCCAGCTTTTTGTGCCTATATTCCGTTTAAACTAGCATCTGCAGTTCCTTCCTACATGTTTAATTAAACAAGATACTTTTACTCTTAAGAATCACAATAATATTTTAATTAACACCCTGAAATGTTATTCCTACTTGTAAGTATGAATAGACCATGGAAGTTAAATAATGTGAGAAAAAACGTTGAGAAGCTTACTGATAATTAGCAATTCCAGTAAACATACTATGCGATCACACTGGGCTTTTTTTTGTACGATAGAATAACCCCTTTTACACTAAGAGGAAACAATTCCTGAAGGTCAGTGATTATACAGCCAATCCTACAGTAAACCATTAACAAAAGTTTTTTAGGAAACTTTCCAAGAATGCAAATGAAATAAAATCAGCCCATGAGACGAGACATGTAGCCTCATGGCATCAACCAATTACACAAGGGATATCAGAAAGTAATTATCAGCTGTTGGGAGGTACTCTACCATGGAAAAAAAAGTTTATTGAATGTGGGTTGGAAATACGTGGGTGTCGCAGCTTCTTATTTATCCTTTGAAAAGTTTATTTTCCTATTATCAGATTTTTGAGAATACCTTTACCTTTTAAACTTTTGTGAATGTTTCCTTCTATGGCCAGATTGTTCCTTGCTCAAACAAGCAAATTCACATCATGTTCAGAGGAAGGTAAACAACAAGTACTCTCAAGAGATCCTGTACGTTTTGCATTGAAACATCTTGAGATTTCACCCCCTAATCTTCCTATTTTAAAGCCGATACTACCAAAGTACAGCAATAAACATCTGAGACTTCAGAGAATCTTGGCAGATCTATTTATCTGATTTTTTTAAGAATGAAAATAAAGTAGTGAAAGGAGCACAAGGGTGAATAAGAATCAAATTAGATACAGAAATTGACAGAGTGAATAATGATTGGATTATGGAAGAGAATAGGAATCGGAGAGGAAAATAAGAAGAATGGTATTCAAAATGTGAAAAGTCTGATGCAGGTTTGTATTGGTTGTTGGAGAGGAATTTGCTCGGACTGCTAGCTGATGAAGAAAATTTGTTATGCTATCCCGCTCCCGTTTGAAAAAAAAGTTGCTGGTCGATTGCATCGCTGGATTGAACTTAAACGCGACTAAAAGCACCTTCAATGCCTTCAACATCACAGATCGCTAGTGCAGTACAAAACAAAAGGAATGTCGTTTATTTAACATATTTTCTTGCATTTTGATGTGGCTTCATTTTAATCTGCTGATGCGAAAAATGTTATTTAGGCCCCGATATGAATCGGTCGTGTCTTGCCTGCCAATAGGGGCTTAAATTATGGCAGCAGCCACATTCCAATCAATCACAATCCAGAAACATCCACTCTCAGGATAATCAAATTCATTATTTTTTGCACAATCATGTCATAAGAACATCTAAATCATCTATATTTTGTGTTATCGTCTATCCATGATCAATATTTTCATACTAAATATCCACAGTACAGTTTTAGTCAGATGTATTGTGCCAAAAATAATGATTTTGATTATCTTGAGAGTGGATGTTTCTGGATTAATTTATGGGAATTAAACATTAAATTCCTTCCATTTGGCATATAAATTCATGACAAAGTGAAATTAAAAAATCATGTTATATTGTGAATTCTTGTGTGAATGGGATCAGTTTGTTATTTGGATACTTTGGCTATTTTAAAATGTTTGCCTTTTCTTAAGAAATGGATAGATGTTTAGATCTAGTAATTGAATTTAGATGAATTTTGATTGATTTGATGAAACTAATGAATATTAATTTTTTGTTGGGTATTTACTATTTGTTTTAACGTTTAACTTTATCATTTTTTTTCTAACACTGAGAATAATAACTTGTTTCTGTTAATGCTGTTCAGTGTTTGCTTTACATTTTAAGCAGACGTCTCCGAAGAAGAAGTGCAAAATTGTCAATCCAAATGCCCATAGCTAGAGTTCACCTTGAAGTGAATTTCTCTGTCATGCCCGAGTTTAAGAGGGATTTTTAAAATGGACACATCGTTTGGATACCTCGTTTGGAAAAAGTCTGTCTGACTCAGTGAGCTGAAGAGCCAGTACCATAAAGACTTGGTCTTTTGCTAGAGATTGTAATTTCTTTACCTGTCTGTTACGGATTTACAGCATATAATACAATAATATTAGTTCTGATCTTGAGAATATTACATTTTTGAATTTTCAAGGCAGTCTGGGTTTTTATTACTATTTCCATCAAAACAGTCAATTTTGTAATCAGCTACAATTAGGTAACTAACTAATTATATGCTTTAATCTCAGGTCATCCAAGTAAGATGTTTCATATTTGTTTCAGAATGCTTCAATCTATAATAACTGAAAATTTCATTCAATTCTCTTAATTTTTAAGAATGTTATGGGCTTTTATGCCAACCACTTCTCTATCCATGTCAGCACTCTACCCCCAATACCATGTGCCCTAATTTTGTCCACTATTCTCCTATGTGGGACCTTATCAAATGCTTTCTGAAAGTCCAGGTACACTACATCCACTGGCTCTCCCTTGCCCATTTTCCTAGTTACATCTTCAAAATCTTCAAAATATTCCAGAAGATTAGTCAAGCATCTTCCCTTTCGTAAGCATTTCCCTTTCGTAAATGCATGCTGACTCGGACCGATTCTGTTACTGCTATCCAAATGTTCGGCTATCTCATCTTTTATAATTGACTCCAGCATCTTCCCCACCACCGATGTCAGGCTAACTGGTTTATAATTCCCTGTTTTCTCTCTCCCGCCTTTCTTTAAAAGTGGGATAACATTAGCTACCCTCCATTATCTGATGGGATAAACTACTGGCTTGATTTTTTAAATCTCAAAATTTTGTAACATTCCTACACCTACCTCGACGGAGATGCGACTTTCTTCCTTGTCGCTTCTTCGCCCCCCTCCTCGCAGCCTTACAGCTGGTTTTGATGCGGCCTTTCCCGGACTCATGCCCAGAGCTTCAGCGGTGGCGCAGCGGGGAATTTAACATCACGGAGCGGGGCGACCCCTTCCCGGGAGTCGCTGGAGAAGCGCTCTTACCGCTGGCATGTGGCCAACAACATCTTGGAGCCTCGGTCTCTGGAGCTTCTGGCGGCAGGTGTGGAGCGGACCTTCCATCGTGGAGTGCCAGGGGTCGCTGGAGAAGAACTCCGACCGCCGGCCTGCGGCCTACAACCTCTTGAAGCCGCGGTCTCCGGTAAGGAGGTGGCCGATTTGGGAGCTCCGTTCCGACCATCCCGACCAGAGTGCTTGAACATCGGGCCATCCGTAGCGGCGACTACGGAGGGTCAGGGCCCCGACCACAGGTGAACAAGGGAAGAGGAGGAGGACTGTCTGAACTGTATTGCCTTCCACCACAGTGAAGAATGCTGTGGTGGATGTCTGTGTTGAATTATGTTGTGTATTGAGTACTTTTTTAATTGTAACACTGCATGGTAAATTCAATTCACAACACGTTATGGTGCATGTGACAAATAAATTTGAACCTTTGAAACAGACTTTTCATTCTACCAAGTCCACACCAACTCTCACCATCCATTTACACGAATCCTACATTTTAAAGTGGTCCTCTTAAAAAACCTTGTCAGCTAAAGTGGAAGATTAATCTTTCAACATCTATCACACCTCTTTACTTTTCCTGAGGCCAATTCCATAGATGATTCAGAGTCAAGTCATTCCAGCACAACCAATGTTCGGTGGTAAATGATTAATATCCACATTCCACTTCACTTTGCAATAAAGCTCATCTGACCACTGCTTATCCACAACCCCACACAAAATATTACAGGTATTCCGGGCACACCTCTAAATCACTCATCCCAAATGTCCAAAGGGTAGCACTGGTTTCCTGCTGTGCCTGGAATGGGTTTTAACCACACTTCTGCTGATCTCTCCCAGAGAGACAGGGAGAGAGAAGGGAGATGGTTGCTGGGCCACATGGGTAGAGGAAGAAAAATCATAGTATATTTTCACGAGAAGCTGGAGTTTCAACTGAATTATTTTTCTCTGTTCTTTTTCTCCATTAAACATGCGTCAACTTGCACAATAGGGAGCGAGACATTCTTACTAAAACACCTGCAGGGAAACTGCCATAAACTACATTGACCATTCACTTACACGCTATCTGATTTCACCATCTAGCAAAGTCATAAAAGAGTCAGAGATTCTCAGAGTTCTACAGTGTAGAAACAAGTCTTTCACCCCACCAGGTCTACAATGACCATCATGCCTATCTACCGGGTGGCGCCAGCAATGGTTGCCTCGCCAACAGTCTGTCTGTCCTTTCAACCCCACCTTGGGTCCGTGGACTTACCATCGGAGCCTGCGATCCCCAGCCTGGGATCGACGCTCCAACTGCGACCTGCGGATTTCAACATTGAGGAGCTCGCAGTCTCGGGTAGAGACTGATGTCATGAAGCTCCAAGCTGCAGGAGGTTCGACCAGACCCGCCTCGGACGTCCGATCATCCGGCGTGGGGAGCTGAGATCCCCCCGGTGTGGGTGCTTGATTCCCCCGATGCAGAGGGCGCGACTGCCGGTTGAGGGAGCGATGATCGCCCCCAACAACGGAAGGTTCGAGTGCCCTGACCGTGGGAGAACAAGGAAGGGAAGAAGATTGCACCTTTTTTGCCTTCCATCACAGTGAGGACTGTCGGAAAGTCGCTGTGGTGGATGTTCATGTTAAAAATTATTTGGTTGTCTTGTTGGCCTTTATTGTTATGACTATATAGCAATCCGAATTTCACTGGAACTTAATTGTGACAATAAACAAACCTTGAAGCTAAACTAACTAATTCATTCCATATCCCTCTTTGCCCCACGCACTCAAGTACCTGTCCAGATTGCTCTTAAATGTTGTCACTTTTCCTGCCACCGTCAACTCCTCTAGCAGCTGATTTGAGGTAACACCTACTGTTTGTGTGAGGAAAATCACCTCTCAAGACTCCTTTAAATCTTCTTCCTCTCAACTTAAAATGATGCTCTCTAGTTTTGGATACCCCTACCATAGGACAGAGACATTGGCTATCTACGCTATCTATGCCCTTTATAACTTTGCACAGCTCTGTCATGTCCCCTCTCAGCCTCCTTCACCAGGGAAAATAAATCAAGTTTATCCGATCTCTCTTATCTATTGTAAGGCATCTAATTCAGGCTAAGTACATGTAAATGTTTTTTGCACCTCCTTTAGCTTAGTCACATACTTCCTCAAGTGTCGTAAATGGAACTACACACCACACTTCAAGTGTGGCTGAACTAATGTTTTGTACAACTGTAACATGATGTCCCGACTCTTGTGCTCAATGCCTTGACATATCAGGATAAAAATATACATGCCTTCTTTACCATTATCTACCTGTGTTCACATTTTTCAGGAATCTATGCACTTACATCTCCCAGGTCTCTCTGTTGAACAACACTCCCCAGGCTCACCGGCCTCCAGTTCACTGACTTATCCTTGCTGCCTTTCTTAAATTAAGGCACAATATAAACTAACATTTAAATTCTCCTCAGAAATGTAGATTTCAAATATATGTGAGATTGACATGGAAATCAAGACAAAGGCAGACTGCAACTTTCCCGATTTTAGTTTTATTATTGTTAATGGTAAGGTCAACTTCAGTAATCGTACAATCACTAGACGTTTGGCTCCAATTCTGGTTATATAGAAAAATTAATGTTTCTAACAAAACCAAGACTTACAATAAGTAAACTAACGTTAAAAAAATGTTTATGTTAATCTCACCATTTTAGAGATATCATATTTATCTTAGTTTTGTAGACAGGCTCGTTTATTACAGATCAAAGGCAGTGAACATTGTTAGTGCAAGTTCTCTGCATGAAGAAATTCAATGTTACACGCCAATCACCGGCAACTAAAAGATGGACATTGGAAAATTTTACATTGTTATTTTTAATTTTTCACTACGTTAGATTACATTTCATGGGCAAAGCCTTTTTTGAGGGAAAGCAAGGAGAAAGAAGGTAGAGGAGAAGAAAGAAGTGGAGAAGACTTTGACACCTCAGTACTCTCCTGGGGGAGCTGTTAGGAGTGGGTTAGGGTTAGATTAAGGGTGTGCAATGCAAGGGGAGGGTAGGGTACAGGATTTGAATAGATAATTCAAAGGGGAAGGGCAGGGATGGAGTGTTATAGAGGTGAATAGCTACTTACACTGAGATTTGAAGGAAGGGGGGAGCAGATATCGCTGATGTTCACATTATCTCCACATCTCAGGCAATCTGATAAACGTGCCCTATTGCACACCACTTCACCCATCCCGCCTTCCTTAGATGGATAGCTAACAGGAAACAAAATGATGAATTAAAAATCTCAAAACAGCAAGAGAAAAAGAATAACAGCAGGAGAGAAGAGAAATGACACATTAAGGGAATAAACATTCTGTACCTATCCAAGAGAAGCACATTAGGTATCAACCAGTATTTTTGAAGTGTTTGAAAATGAACATTTGGAAACAATTTCCAGATAATTGTGCAACACTGGTCCAATTTACAGGCAGACACACCTTCTCCTTTAACACTGCTTACAAATATCAACCAGTTTTATGACTCACAAAGAGCACAAAGGGACAAATTATGTTACATTTGCCCAAGGTTGTACATTTCACGAAAATAATTCAGCATCCTCATTTGTCATATATCGATAGCGTGCAGGGATTAATTTAGAGCAGAATTTGGATAATCTAATCAATGCTTCAGTTTCTAATGTAACTTTCACCCTGTACCCGGTTCTCCTCAGTAAGACAGTAAGCTAGAAAGCAGAGTCAGAACCAGCCTGGGATTTACTCAGTTCTGTGTAGTTCAACAAGTTTACATTTTCGCACCAGCCCAGTAATTGTATAACCAGTAGAGATTAATGCATTTCAACCTTCCATAGACTTCCTGACATTGACTTGTACCAAATACATTGCACCAGGATTATTGAGCATTCTAAATTAGTAATGAAGGATTAATATTTATTTAACTAACCTCCTTTAGCATCTTTCATGACTTAAGAATATGTAAAATTTTATTTTAACATTCTTTCATGAGTTAGCACATATTATACTCTGGTGCTTCGGGCACAAAGTTTATCGCGTCGCTTTCTCACTTCATCAGGATAAATAAACAAAATACAGTTTGCAATAAAACTGTGAACTATTGTTTCCCTATTCTCTCATGTGTTCAGAACAACACTTGCAATGGAAAATCACCTGCAAGTTGGTTGTTGTATTTACACACCTGGTTGAGCTGACTACTGTGATATCTGAAGTTTCAGGTGATCTTGGTAGAGCTTCAATACATAACTATCATCAGACAAACCACAAATGAGACTGGTTCTGTGCAGTCCACAATGTGTCCCAATAACTCAATTTCTTGTGAGACATCCCATAGAAAGACAGGATCTTCTACTTCAAACTGATGATCACGAGCTATTCTTCATTTATCTCCCACCAGCCACTGTCTCCACCCCTCCTATCTGTTTCCATGAGCTGATCATCTATGGACATCAAGGGAAAGTGGGTAACTAGAGATAGAATAAGGCCCCTTAGAAACTGAAGCAATCGTCTTTGTGATGAAGGAGATGGGCAAGGTTCTTATGAGTATTTCAAAGGATTCAAAGTGTTCACATGTACCAATTAAGATACAGTGAAACTTGATTTACCATACAGCCATATTTTAAAAAAACAACAAGACACACAATTACATAAAGGTTAACATAAACATCCACCACAGCGGATTCCCCACATTCCTCACTGTGATGGAAGGCAGTAAAATCTAATCCACTTCAATCTTTATTCTCCCGTGGTCGGGGCAGTCGAACCATCCGCGGACGCGGCGATTGAAGCTCCCACTAGGTGTTTATAGTGGAGAAAGATGTGAAGACTGGGGAACTTGGAAAAGTTAATGGAAGTATCTTGAGGGCAGTCAGTAATACAGTTGAGGAGTTGCTGAACATCTTACAGTGTATGAAGGTGGATCATGAAGCTAGGAAGAGCGGAGAGGAGATTTACAAGGATGTTGCCAGGACTCAAGCGCGTGAGCTCCAGAGAGTGGTTGATCAAGCTAGGACTTTATTATTTGGAGCGTAGGAGGATGAAAGGTAATCTTGTAGAGACATATAGGATCATGAGAGGAATAGATAGAGTAAATTGCACAGGTCTTATACCCAGAGTAGGGGAATCAAGAACCAGAGGACAAAGGTTTAAGGGAAGGAGAGTATGATTTAATAGGAACCCGAAGGGCAACTTTTTAATACAAAGGGTGGAAAGAATATGGAATGAGCTGTCAGAGGAGGTAGTTAAGTCCGGTACATTAAACAATGTTTAAAAAACATTTGGACAGGTACATGGATAGGATAGGTTTGGAAAGATATGGACTAAATGCAGGCAGATGGGGCTAATGTAGATTGGGCACGTTAGTCAGCAAGGGCAAGATGGGCTGAAGGTCCTATTTCCCCACTGTAGGAACTATGACTGACTTTATCCCTCTACCTCCACCTATTTCCTGCTAGTCCCTGTCTGACCTACCCCTCACCTCTTTATACTGCCCATCTCCTCTCTGCTCTCTCAGACATTTGCAGGGTTTTGAATTTAAACATTGACTGTCCATTTCCCACCACAGATGCTGCCTGACCCAATGAGTTCCTCCAGCAGTTCAATAGACAATAGGTGCAGGAGTAGGCCATTCGGCCCTTCGAGCCAACACCACCATTCAATGTGATCATGGCTAATCATCCCCAATCAGTACCCCATTCCTGCCATCTCCCCATATCCCCTGACTCCGCTATCTTTAAGAGCCCTATCTAGCTCTTTCTTGAAAGTATCCAGAGAACCAGCCTCCATCGCCCTCTGAGGCAGAGAATTCCACAGACTCACAACTCTCTGTGTGAAAAGGTGTTTCCTCGTCTCCGTTCTAAATGGCTTACTCCTTATTCTTAAACTGTGGCCCCTGGTTCTGGACTCCCCCAACATTGGGAACATGTTTCCTGCCTCTAGCGTGTCCAAACCCTTAATAATCTTATATGTTTCAATAAGATAACCTCTCATCCTTCTAAACTCCAGAGTATACAAGCCCAACCGCTCCATTCTCTCAGCATATGACAGTCCCGCCATCCCAGGAATTAACCTTGTAAACCTACACTGCACTCCCTCAATAGCAAGAATGTTCTTCCTCAAATTAGGGGACCAAAACTGCACACAATACTCCAGGTGTGGTCTCACTAGCTCCCTATACAACTGCAGAAGGACCTTTTTACTCCTATACTCAATTCCTCTTGTTATGAAAGCCAACATGCCATTCACTTTCTTCACTGCCTGCTGTACCTGCATCATTGTTTGCCTTTTGTAAATAGACAGACAACATTTCAGATAGGAACCCTCCATCAAGCATGGTGAGTACTTGTAGTTGGGTATTCTTTCAGCCTTCTACTTGACTAGATCCATTGATATGTTAAAGCTGAGCAAATAAATCATCAGTTACACATCAGGGTGTTTATCTAGTTTTGCTTTTCTGTTACTTCTGTCTTCTGAGGCAGCCCAGTCTGGAAAAAAACAGCTAGTTCAAAGATAGCTGCTTCCTCTTTCTTCAGCCCCACCACACCTTTTCTTTCAATCCATAAGGTATAGAATCCAAAGGTCCCATAAAATTTGCCTTCTTAACTGTTTGTTATATGTGCATGTGAACTTTCAGTAATTCAAGGATACCCAGTTCACTCTGAACACAAACACCTTTCAATCTTTTTCCATATGTCATAAGGAATAGGAGTAGAATTAGGTCATTCGGCCCATCAAGTCAGCTCCGCCATTCAATCATGGCTGATCTATCTCCCCCTCCTAACCCCATTCTCCTGCCTTTCCCCCATAACCTCTGATTTAAAGAAGAGAGCACCAGTGGTGAAGGGTGTGACTCTTGGTAGTGGATAGGATGCTGACCAGCAAAAAAAACTGCTGTGTCCTGAACCTTGTTGAGCTTCTTGCTCAGAGAGTATTCCAGCAAAATGCAGATTGTGCCTCCTTGATGGTGGAAGAGTCAGAAGGCAGCTATCCCACTGCACAGTATTCAGTCTCAGAGATTTTCATTAGCCCATAATATTTATGTGACTCGATCATGTAAGTTTATGGTCAATAGGAACACTCCTCGAATAATTAATTTGATGGGGGGGGGGGGGAATTCAGTAACAATGGTTTAGTTTAGTTTAGTTTAGTTTACTTTAGTTTAGTTTATTGTCGCGTGTACAGAGGTACAGTGAAAAGCTTTTGTTGTGCACCAACCAATCAGTGGAAAGACAATACATGATTACAATCGAGCCATCCACAGTGTACAGTTACATGATAAAGGGAATAACATTTAGTGCAAGATAAAGTCCAGTAGAGGCCGATGAAAGATAGTCCAAGGGTCTCCAATGAGGTAAATAGTAGGTCAGGGCCATTATAATGAGTAAGGTAAAACATGTGTACAGTACCTTTCTGTAATCAATTTTGATTACAATTTGATCAAATTTAATGAAAAACTCTCCCAGCTCTGCCACTTTATCAAGTCGCATGGTATGAATCTTGGAACACTACCATACTCAAACATTGCAGTTTTACTGGAGAACTAGTGTGTTCAATAAAGAGTAATTGTTTATCATTCCACATTTGTTTGTTTGCCTAAGAAATTCATAGGACAGAGGTCTAATGTAAGGAAAGTAGAGAATGGGGTTCCCGTTGTAGAGCGTGTCTCTACAATGGCAGGTTGTAGATGTATCAAAACATAAAGAGCCATGGAGTTATAGAGCAATACAGAATAGAAACAGGCTATTTGGCCCAACTCATCCATGTCAACCAAGATGCCCCATCAACGTTAATCTCATTTGCCCATGTTCGGCCCATATTGCTCTAAATCTTTCTATCCAAGTACCTGCTCAAATACCTTTGAAATGTTATTATTGTACCTGCCTTAAATACCAGTTGAAGGAGTGGGTAGAATGGTCATCAATATGATGGTGCACATTTAAATATGTAGGCTAGTGACTAGTGGGGTGCCACAAGGCTCGTTGCTGGGACCCCAGTTGTTTACAATATATATTAACGATTTAGACGAGGGAATTCAATGTGACATCTCAAAATTGCGGATGACACAACGCTGGGTGGCAGTGTGAGCTGCTAGGAAGATGCTCTGAGGCTGCAGGGTGACTTGGATAGGTTGAGTGAGTGTGCAGAAGCATGGCAGATGTAGTATAATGTGGATAAATGTGAGGTTATCCACTTTGGTGGCAAGAACAGGAAGGCAGATTATTATCTGAATTGTGTCAGATTAGGAAAATGGGAGGTGCAACGAGACCTGGGTGTGCTTGTACATCAGTCACTGAAAGTAAGCATGCAGGTACAGCAGGCAGTGAAGACAGCTAATGGCATGTTGGCTTTCATTGCAAGAGGATTTAGGTTTAGGAGCAAGGAGGTCCTACTGCAGTTGTACAGGGCCCTGGGGAGACTGCACCTGGAGTATTGTGTGTAATTTTGGTCTCCTCATTTGAGGAAAGACATTATTGCTATTGAGGAAGTGCAGCGTAGGTAAACCAGGTTAATTCCCGGGATGGTGGGACTGACGTATGATGAAAGAATGGGTCGACTGGGCTTTGGAATTTAGAAGAATGAAAGGGGATCTTATAGAAACATATAACATTCTTAGAGGATTGGATAAGGTAGATGCAGGAAAAATGTTGCAGATGTTGGGGGAGTCCAGAACCAGGGGTCACAGTTTAAGAATAAGTAGGCCATTTAGGACTGAGATGAGGAAAAACGTTTTCACCCAGAGAGTTGTGAAACTGTGGAATTTTCTCCCACTGAAGGCAGTGGAGGCCAATTCACAGGATGTTTTCGAGAAAGAGTTAGATTTAGCTCTGATGTTAGATTTTGAACAATCAGCATTGATCATATTGAATGGCGGTGCTGGCTCGAAGGGCCGAATAGCCTACTCCTGCACCTATTTTCTATGTTTCTATGTAGGCAGCATTAAAGGTGTCAGAAACAGGCACAAAGTGCTGGAGTAACAACAGCCGGGGGCGCTGCACTGCAGCAGCCTGTCTGTCCCTTCAATCTTTTTTTTATTTTTAGTTAGTCTAAAGTTTGTTTTAGGGGGATACTTTAACTTTTCTATGTGGGGGAGGGGGGCAGGGTAAGGGGGAAACCATTTCCCAGTCTCTTCCTGGCGGGGACACGACTATTTCTCCGAGTCGCGTCCTCGCCCCCCCACCTCACGGCCTACCAGTTGGATCGGAGCGGCCTTTCCTGCCGGGGACCGGGAACCGGACCGGGGCTGCTACAGCGGCGGCGCAGCGCTGGAGTCACCGCGGAGCGGGCGATGCCTACCTGGGTCGCCGTTTGGAGCTCCGGAGCGTTGGGCCGTTGCTCGAACATCATGGAGCTCTGGTGCGGAGAGCTTCCAACGCGGGCAGCGCTGAACAACATCGTGGAGTCCTGGGGCGCCTTGCAGAGGGCCGCCAGCAGCAGTCTCCACCCGGCGCGGCCCACGGACTTTGGAAGCCGCCGACTCCGGTAGGAGGGGGCCGACTCTGGTGTACACGCCGCTGAGGACGTCCCACAGCCCCGACGTCGGACTTGTATCACCCCAGCGAGCAGTCCTGGACATCGGGCCGCCCGTAGCTGCAACTGCGGAGGGCTTGGGGAGGCCCTGACCACAGGGAACAGTGGAGGAAGAGACTGACTTTGGTGCCTTCCCACACAGTGGGAAACTTTGATTCTGCTGTGTGCGGATGTTTTATGTTAAATTCTATAGTGTGTGTTCTTTATACCCTTTCTGGCTTAATCCCTCCCTTCACCACCTCCAGCTTAAATTCCAGTTGCAATATTTTGGAGGACCCAAGAACCAAGAACCAAGAACCAAGCAGGCCAGGCAGCATCTAAGGAGAATGTGGATGGGTGACATTTCAGGTTGGGACCCTGCTGCAGAATTGTCAGGCCGCAATTCAAAAGTCTAAGCAGAGAACAAGTCCACAGAATTAGTGATGGTAGTGTGGCTGACGTATTCACAGCTTAGTCACAAGGACACTATGTAATAAAACAGCAACAGTGACTTAACACATAAAACAGTGAACGAGTAAGAAGGAAGGTACACAATGGTTTCAATAAGGGACAGAAAAACTGAGTCTGTTGAGCTCCCTTTCTCAACCAGCACTGCTCTTTCAATATAGACAATAGACAATAGGTGCAGGAGTAGGCCATTCGGCCCATTGAGCCAGCACCGCCATTCACTATGATCATGGCTGATCATCCACATTCATTAGCCCGTTCCTGCATTCTCAACATATCCTGTGACTCCACTATCTTTAAGAGCTCTATCTAAGTCTCTCGAAAGCATCCAGAGAATTAGCCTCCACTGCCTTCTGAGGCAGAGAATTCCACAAATTCACAACTGGGTGAAAAAGTGTTTCATCATCTCCGTGCTAAATGGCCTACCCCTTATTCTTAAACTGTGGCCCCTGGTTCTGGACTCCCCCAACATCGAGAACATGTTTCCTGCTTCTAGTGAGTCCAATCCCTTAATGATCTTATAAGTTTCAATAAGATATCCTCTCATCCTTCTAAATTCCGAAGTATACAAACCCAGCCGCTCCATTCTATCAGCATATGACAGACCCGCCATCTGCCTTTCCTCAAGGAATACCAATAGATGTTCATTCCTTTCCATGATGTTGTAATATCCTCAGTACCTTTCTTCATTCTCTTGTCTCTATATTGACTAATTTTCCATTTCACAATCTCAACCTTTCCTTTCTTCCCCAGAATTTTCTGCAAACTCACTTTCATGCCAACCTGCCACACCTTTTATTTAGATAGACGCACAATGCTGGAGTAACTCAGCGTCTCTGGACGGAAGGCAGCATCTCTGGACAGAAGGAATATGACATTTCGGCTTCGAGACCCTTCTTCAGACGTCTCAACCTGTAACATCACCCGTTCCTTCTATCCAGAGATGCTGCGTTCCGGAGCTGCTAAGTTACTCCAGCATTTTGTGTCTAGCTTCGGTGCAAGCCAGAATCTACAGTTCATTCCTACACATCTTTTACAAAGCTCACTTAACAGGTCAAAGGTTCAAATGTATTATAATATCGGGCTTGACATGCTGTAAATAACCAAAAATATATTTTCCAAGGATGAACATAACAGAAATTTAGGAGACCAACGTCTTGCCAGACTAAGCTAAAAATTCTGAAAGCACAAAATCTTTGTTCAGAGCATCAAAATATTTCTACTGGTTTAGCTGTGAGAGAGAAAAAAAACTTTAGTGAGAAGTTGAGGTGAAACTAATCTTCTCAAGTGAAGGCATTAACAAATTGTTGTGCACCTGCACGGTCATTAGTGGCTTTTAAGATGGTGATGTCAATCATGGTCAGGAACTCAGCCAACTCTCGCAAGGCCAGAGTCGAAAAGTTTCTCCATAGAAGAAGCTCTGCTTAAAATAAACCCTCTGAGCGTCTACGATCCTCTAACAAAAAACCAAGACCTCTGCAGCTCTTAAACCTATCCGACCAATGTAGCCTGCTCACAGGAAACAAATCTAATAACTTAATTATTTCAAAGATGTCAATAAAATCTTGTTATCTAAGTTTTTCTTTCCTTCTTGCTTAGCCTTGCCTTTTTTAGATTCCTTACTTATTTTCTTTTTCTTTTCTTAAGGCCCCCCTTTTCTGTGGGGCCTTTTTTTTTCGTCTTTTCTTCCCACATTTTCAAGCACGCAGTCTACTTAACCAGTATCATTCACTTAACGCCAACTACTGCGGACTACACTCCACTTCTATCCTCACTCTTTTCTTCTTTCTCTCTTTTCCTTTCTCTTTTTCTATTATAGCTTAAAGTTTGAAAAAAAAGAAGTTGTACAAGAAATGTAATATGTTGCATATTATGATTAAGATGTATGTACATTGCTTCTAGTAAAATTAAAATAAAAAACATTTTTAATAAATAAATAAAATAGAATTATTTTACAACAACGGCAGTAACAGGAACTCAGCCGGTCAGGGAGCATCTGTGGAGGGAATGGACAGATAAAATTTCAGGTGGAGACCCTGCAGCACGACTGAGATTCTGAGATTGTAGAGGGAAGAAAGCTAGCATTAAGACATGAAAGGGAGGCGTGTGGCAGGGCCTGGAAGGAGATACATGAAACCAGGTGAGAAGGGAGATGATGGGCAGATTTGAGCTAAGTGAACATGAGTCCTGACCCAAAATGTGCATTTCCCTCTGCAGAAGCTTCCTGACTTACTGGGTTCCTCCAGCAGTTTGTGTTTTGCCCAAATTTCTAGCAGCTGTGATCTCTCTGTGTCTCCAGTAACTAAATCCTTTAAAATGGGTTAATTTGATAACTCTGCATACATCTTTCTAACAACTGCAATCATATATGCAAAGATATGATGATCAATTAATTGACATGTAAATTTTCCCTCAAAGTAGGTTGATGGCAAATAAGGGTAGTTGATGGATATGTTTGAGAGAGATTAACGCAGGGGTTTAGTAAAAAAAGGAAAGGGAGAAATGGGACCAATGGGTTTGTTCCGGTTCATGGACCAGATAGGCCAAATGGTTTCCATAAGATACAAATTGCCCAGTGACATGATTGCTAACAACAAAGAACAAAGGCAACAAAATCAATCTCCGCACTACCGTGCACTACTGACAGATGTCCACACGGAACCATGACTGGGTTATAACAACCTTCTGAACAATGAAAATACATCCAAGTCATTCTAAAAGAAGTCTACTGCATTAAGTAATACTACTGCTCGGATCAGATGCGATGTTTATGCTGCAAATATTAACGGAATATTTCAAATCATGTTGGCTCATCTGTCCAACAATTTGAAATCGTAATGTAGGTCAGAAGATCTAACCTTGCTTTTGTGGCTGAATGTAAATATTATCAATCCATAAGAAAGAAAGACCTGCATTTTCTTAATCCCCCAGCATATCCCCTAGAAGCAACTCGAAACACTTCAAAGCAGAAGCAATTAATTATTTTGATCTATAGTTTGATCTATAGTTACAGTCAGAATATCTTTGGCACAAAAAAAAGCTCTTTGATCTGAACTATGTTATTTAACTCCAAACATAAATTGTTATTAAAAATGAACTATCTGCCTGCCCATTCTCGCTGAATTACCAAAACAAATTTGTTTGAGATGTATTTATTTATTTTGCTTGGTTAGTCACCAACTTTCACTGTTGGCATTTGTGCTCCCTTTCACAAAACAATTTCATAATTGAGATTGGACATAAATTAAACTTTGCTACTGGGAGTGTGCTTGCCTGAGAAACGTTGATTTGCTAGACACCGTCATTTGCACAAAAATGCAACTGGGTGTGAACACACATCAGGAGATCGTCAAGCTTGTCTGCAATTGGTACTGCAGAGACAGGGTGATTTTATCCCACCTATCACAACCTATGGCTTGTAATTTGAAGTACTATTCATATAATGTAAAAACCCACTCAACTAAAACTGGTGTAGACTTGCCTGTTCCAGGAGAGACATTCAGATAATGGGTTTAGGGTAAAAGAAAGGCGAAGAAATCAGTAGACTTTTGGCTCCAATTCAGGAACTGTTGTGCATTAAGAACATAGCAGCACACAGGTTTATATAGAAAAATTAATGTCTCTTACAAAAATAAGACTTACAAAAAAATAAACCAGCTTCAAAATAAAATGTTTTAAATTCTATATCATCATTTTAGAGATATCATATTTATTATTTTTGTAGACAGGCTCGTTTATTACAGATCAATGGCAGTTGCATGAACAAATTCAATGATGTTCACCAATCACGAAGGCAACTAAAATATGGACATCTGGAATAATTTACATGGTTATTTTTAATTTTTAATTTTTTACAACCTCAGATTGTATTTTTACATAAGCTCTTTAAGAATTTGGTGACCCAGTGACTGGAATCGTGTTCAGTAAGTTTGAAGAAAGTAGATTTTTTTTAAATATTGTAATACATTTTACAATACAAACTTAAACCTTCCATTTTAAAGAAGGCTTACATTAGATCTCTGCCCTTTCAATTCTCAGTTTAAATTTGACCTATAGCCACTCTAAGCGACTTATGTGCTCTGTCAAGTAAATTAACTGAGGGTTCTTTGGGTCATCTGCTGCGTACAGTTCCTCAATATTTGCAGCTTAGAACTGTTTCAATGTGACGTAGAACATAGAACAGAGGAAAGTGCAGTGCAGGAAAAGACCCTTCGCCCCATAACGTCTGTACCGAACATAATGCCAAGTTAAACTAATCTCCTCTGCCTGCATGTGATTCATATCCCTCCATTCCCTGCAGATCCTAATGTGAGGAAAGACATTCTTGCCATAGAGGGAGTACAGAGAAGGTTCACCAGACTGATTCCTGGGATGTCAGGACTTTCATATGAAGAAAGACTGGATAGACTCGGCTTGTACTCGCTAGAATTTAGAAGATTGAGGGGGGATCTTATAGAAACTTACAAAATTCTTAAGGGGTTGGACAGGCTAGATGCAGGAAGATTGTTCCTGATGTTGGGGAAGTCCAGAACAAGGGGTCACAGTTTAAGGATAAGGGGGAAGTATTTTAGGACCGAGAGGAGAAAAACATTTTTCACACAGGTGAATCTCTGGAATTCTCTGCCACAGAAGGTAGTTGAGGCCAGTTCATTGGCTATATTTAAGAAGGAGTAGATGTGGCCCTTGTGGCTAAGGGGAGAGAAGGCAGGTACGGGATACTGAGTTGGATGATCAGCCATGATCATATTGAATGGCGGTGCAGGCTCGAAGGGCCGAATGGCCTACTCCTGCACCTATTTTCTATGTTTCTATGTTTCTATATCCATGTGCTTATCTAAAAGCCCCTTAAATGCCACTATCATATCTGCTTCCACCACCACTCCTGACAACCCATTCCACCAACCCACCAACATCTGTGTAAAAAAACTTGCCCATACATCTGCTTTAAACTTTCCCACTCTGTACTCTAGTCTTTAGTATTTCCTTCGGGGAAACAGGTTTTGGCTGTTTCCCCTATCTATGCCTCTCATAATCTTATGTATTTCCATCAGTTCTTCCCTCAGCCTCCAATGCTTTAGAGAAAACAACCCAAGTTTGTCCAACCTCTCCTAATGGCTAATGTCCTCTGTTCCAGGCAAAATTATGATATACCACTTCTGCACCATCTTCAAAGCCTCCACATCCTTGCTGTGATGGGGCTACCAGAATTGCACACAATACTCCAAATGCAGACAAACAAAAACTTTAGAAACCTGCGATGCAAAAGCAAAATGATCAATAGAACAAACAATGGAAAAATCACTGAGGATAGACACAACATGCTGGAGTTACTCAGCTGGTCAGGCAGCTTCTCTAGAGAAAATGAATACTATAGGTAACGTATCGGGTCAAAACATCACCTTTTTTTCCAGACTGCTGCCTGATCTGCTGAGTTACTCCAGCATTTTGTGTCTATCGTCAGTGTAAACCAGCACCTGTAGTTTCTTCCTACATAATGGAAAAATCACACTAGTGCAGGAAGAAGTGATGTTTGTTGAATAGGAAGACACACCACTGCAGTAGAAAGTTAAAGTGATTCAAACTCCTAGATTATAACCGTGACCACACTTTCAAACTGTGATCACACTTTCACAGTAAACTGCTTTCAGAGATTATGAAAAATGTTGCATAAACTCAAGGCTGTACATGTGTGTTGTAGAATATCCCAAATGGACACAAAGTGCTGAAGTAACTCAGCAGGTCAGGCAGCGTCTCTGGAGAACAGAATATACGTACAGTTCTGAAGTTTAAAAAAATTGTGAGGTAACAAGTGTTGCTGGCAAGACCAGTCCTGAACATTGCACACTTGGGGACAGTGGGGGTAGGAGAAAAACTGTGGCAGGAACAATTGTTGCTGCCATTTCTGCATTGTCTGGCTCTGGTGACTCAGTTATCAGCTGCCTTCGAAGTTGGATAGAGCACTTTTGGTCAAAGCAGGGCTGCCTTCTCTGTACTGAGTATGAAGGGGCTGTCCCGCTGTATGAGCTAATTCAAGAGCTCTCCCGAGTTTAAAAAAAAATCGAGCTCGTGGTAACCACGTAGAATGTACGTAGCGGGTACGTCGGAGCTTGGGACGTCTCTTAGCGGCTCGTAACGCTAACGGCAGGTACTTGGGAAACGTGGTAAGCTTGTGAAGACTCGTGAAGATTTTTAAACATGTTGAAAAATTTCACGAAAGCCCCGAGTACCTACGAGCGGCTATTACCGTAATTCTCCGAGTTCGAATCAGGGGAAACTCGGGTGTACTCTTGAATTAGCTCGTACTCGTGGGACAGCCCCTTCAGACTCCAGAGCAAAAATGCACAAGTATCAATAGAAGCGATCGCTTGTCAATTACCAAAGCAACTCTCTGCCTGAGCCTGTCTTTCATATAATACCTGCATTGCATCCTTGTTTGTTGCTGCTCCTGTTGGGTCTGTGCATAATCTCCATAAAGGAGCCGGTTCTGGTATACGGGAGCTGTCGATATGGAATATGTCGCCTGTCCAGCACAACTGAGCCCTCTGGATCATGGCCTTGATGTTGACCAGGCCAGCCCTGTCCATGTTTGTCACCCTGCTCTGTCATTTAATGACCAAGAGATCTCACGTGGAAACAATTGAGCTGTTTGACGTGTTTCCTGTAAAATGTCCATATCTCACAGCTGTGCATAAGGCAGTGAGTACACCTGCTTCGTACATTTAAATCATGTCGACAGCTTGACGTTTCTGTGGTTCATCTTAAGAGAGTGCAGGCAACCGGGCAACTCGCTGGTTTGAACCTCTATTTCCATGCCATCGGAAGGGATGACACTTCCCAGGGACTTGAAGTATTCAGCTGTCTTCAGCTCAGTGCCATTGACACTTGATCTGAAAGGAAATGCAGCAGAGCCTAGGGCAGTATTATCGAGACTGATCGTAAGACTGAATATTCAAGAGACTTCAGCAACTTGTCATCGATAACTTGAATGTCAAACTCCAAATATGCCATTAAGTGCCTGCCCCACTTGGGCGTCATTTGCGCGTCATTTACGTGACAGGCCAGTAGTGATTGTCGCGTGAAAATCGTCTAGCAGTATGACAGTCGCGCGCCAAGTGTTCTTGAGGACCATGTTTCTTTTGGGAGCCATTCGGATGTCGTTCGTACTTAGTCCGATCTCCATGGCAAGGATTTTCCCAGTGAAAATCAAAGGTACTATGGTGAACATTTTCAAAAGTATGCATGCTTTATACCCGGGTGGTCACGTGGTGAGCCTCACAAATGACGCGCAAATGACGCATCAACGGAGTACGGGCGGCGCATGGTTACGGACATTGACGCACGGTGACGCATAATAAATTAGCATAGGCAATGTTCGTACGTCACCGTGTGTAACCATGCGTCACTACGCACTACACGTACGCCATCAGTACGTCAGCATGCGCAAGGGACATGTCACGCAGGTAGCGCACGATGTCAGGTCAATGAAAACAGTTGAGGCCTATGTTTAATTGAGTTTGGAGATACAGCATGGAAAGTGCCCCTCCAGCCCACCGAGTCTGCACAGACCAGCGATCCCATTACACTAACACTGTCCTGCACACACACTCGGGACAAGTTATACATTTACCAAGCGAATTAGCCTACAAACCTGTAGGTCTTTGGAGTATGGGAGGAAACCGGAGCATTCGGAGAAAACCCATGCGATCACAGGGAGAACGTACAAACTCTGTATGGACAGCACCCACAGTCAGGATGGGACCTGGGTCTCTGGCGCTGTATGGCAGTAGCTCTATCCATCCTGGGTGTGTGTGGGACAGGCAGGTGCAGAGAGGTGTGCGATCATGTCCTGTCACCCTCTCCCTCACTCTCCCTCCTCTCTCTCTGACCCTCTCCTCTCTCTCTCTCCCTCCTGTCTGACCTACCCTCTCCCCCCACCGCCTCCTCCCCTCTCCCCTTCTCCCTCAGAACTGTGCGTATATTCTGTTCTCCCGAGACGCTCTGTCATCTCCCACAGGGAGAACGTACAAACTCCATTCAGACAGCACCCGTAATCAGGATGGAACACCAGTCTCTGGCGCTGTAAGGCAGCAACTCTACCGCTGCGCCACCATGCACCCTAGTGTGTTGCTCAGTGCCTTTCACCTGGGCCTGTCTCACCAAAATTACCACATTGACAGTTCTGTGACCTGGCCAGAAGCCACACTGAGCATTTGGTGGAGTTGCTTCTGAGACGAGTACATGGATAGGGTACATTTAGAGAGATATGGGCCAAACGCAGGCAGGCGCAACTTACATAAATGGGACATGTTTCCACGCAGTATGACTCTATGACAGAGCAAATCAAGAGATTGAAGGTGACCCGTGCAAGAATCTTTAAAGCCCTGGGTAAATGAGATACCGGGGCAGTACCACAGTCTGCATTGTTGCCTTCATTTTTGAAGAGCGAGAGAACTGGTTGGCACAGTGGTACAGCGATAGAATTGCTGCCTCACAGCACCATAGACTCGGCTTGGATCCTGACAACTGGTGCTCTCTGTACGGAGTTTGTATGGTTTCCCTGTGAATGCATCAGTTTTCTCCAGGTGCTCCGGTTTCCTCCCAAACTCCAAAGACATGCAGATTTGTAGGTTAATTGCCCTCTGTAAATTGTCCCTAAAGTGTGTAGGATAGAACTGGTGTACGGCTGATGGACTCAGTGAGCTAAAGGGTCTGTTTCCATGCCATATCTCTGCACTAAATGAAGCTAAACTAAACTGTAACATCTCAGAAAAGTTGTGACCTAGTCTCTTCATGCCAAGTTCTGATCAGGATGTCATGGAATGCGCCCAGAGTCTTTACACCCATTGCAGCCACTCCCTGTGTTATGAATGCCTGACTGATGGACACCCCATACTTAGTAACAAGCTCCTATAAATATTATTAAATTCAAACAATGTCATGAAAAAATATGCCGTCTGTGTGTAATCTCCTGTTAGAAGTCAGACAGCGTGTCCCTGAAGAACAGGAGCAGCCAGTTTCACCATGGGATGCCACCTTAGAGAGTTGCTTTGGAAACTGACAACCAATCACTTCTATTGATTCGTGCGCAACGATACTCTATTATAAAATGTAACAGCCATCGATACTTCAAGCCAATTGAAAACCAAGCAGTAATTGTGGGGGACACGGATTCTGTGCCGTTGTGACCATGCAGGGAAAGACAGTAAACAAATGTTACAGCCATGGAGTCACGCGGCATGGAAACAAGCCCTTTCAGCACAACGTTGACACAACTCGTTCATGCCAATCAAGATGTCCCATTACACCTAGTCCCATTTGCTTGCCTTTGGCTCATACCCCTCTGACCCTTTCCTATCCATGTACCTGTCAAAATGCCTTTTAAATGCCATGTGTCCTGTTTCCATTTCCTCTGACAGCTCATTCCTATACTCATCACCCTTTGAATGAAATAATTGCCCCTCAAGATCCTACTAAATCCGTCCCCTCTCACCTTAAACCTAGGTCGTCTAGTTCTTCAGTCCCCACCCTTGGGAAAAAAAAACACTGTGACTTGAGACCTAGGTTTGATCCTGACTATGGGTGTTGTCTGTGGGGTGTTTGTACATTCTCTCTATGACTGCATGGGTTTTCTCTGGGCGCTCTGATTTCCTCCCACATTCCAAAGACCTGCAAGTTTGTAGGTTAATTGGCTTCTAGTGTGTATGGCATAGAACAAGTGTATGGATTAATGGTCATAAGTGATAGGAGCAGAATTAGGCCATTCAGCCCATCAAGCCCACCATTCAATCACGGCTGATCTATCTCTCTCTCCGAACAACTCTGTTTTAAATGTCTGGGAGTCCACATCTCCGAGGATATGACATGGGCATCACATGCCTCAGCACTCGTGAGTAAGGCAAGGCAGCGCCTTTACCACCTCAGGCAATTGAGGAAATTCAGAGTGTCTCCGAGGATCCTCCAGTGCTTCTACGCAGCGGCGGTGGAAAGCATCTTGTCTGGGAACATTACCATTTGGTTTGGGAATTGCTCTGCCAAGGACAAGAAGGCTCTGCAGAGAGTAGTGCGTTCGGCCGAACGCACTATGGGAACTTCACTTGCCCCCCTGAAGGAACTATACATCAGGAGGTGCAACTCCAGAGCCAACAATATCATGAGAGACCCCTTCCACCCCTGCAACGGACTGTTCCAGCTGCTACGGTCAGGCAAACGCCTCCGTTGCCATGCGGTGAGAACGGAGAGGTTGAGAAGGAGTTTCTTCCCAGAGGCCATTCGGACTGTAAACGTCTATCTCACCAGGGACTAACTCTACTGAACGTTTTTCCTTCCATTATTTATCATGTAAAAGAATATGTGTGTTATGATTGTGTTTATAGTTTGTTTGGTTGTTTGATTGTTTGTATTTTTGCACAAAAGTCCGCGAGCATTGCCACTTTCATTTCACTGCACATCTCGTATGTGTATGTGACAAATAAACTTGACTTGACTTGAACCCCATTCTCCTGCCTAACCTCTGACACCTGTACTAATCAAGAATCTATCTACCTCTGTTTTTAAAATATCCATTGACTTGGCCTCCACAGCCTTCTGTGGCAAAGAATTCCGCAGATTCCCCACCCTCAGAATAAAGAAATTCCGTCTCATCGTCCTAAAGGAAGGTCCTTTAATTCTGAGGCAATGACCTCTAGTCCTAGACTCTCCCACTTGTGGAAACATCCTCTCCATGTCCACTCTATCCAAGCCTTTGACTATTCAATACGTTTCAATGAGCTCCCCCCTCATTCTTCTAAACTCCAGCGAGTACAGGCCCAGTGCCGTCAAATGCCCATCATATGTTAACCTACTCATTCGTGGGATCATTCTTGTAAACCTCCACGGGCCCTCTCCAGAGCCAGCACATCCTTCCTCAGATGTGTTGCCCAAAATTGTTCACAATACTTCAAATGCGTCCTGACCAACGCCTTATAGTCTCAGCATTATATTTTTGTATTCTAGCCCTCTTGAAATAAATGCTAGCATTGCGTTTGCTTTCTTTACTACCATTTCAATTTGCAGATTAACTTTTGGGGAATCCTGCTTCAGCACTCCCAAGTCCATTTGCACCTCTGATTTCTGGATTCTCTCCCCATTTAGAAAATAGTCTACGCCTTTATTCCTACTATCAAAATGTATGACTCCACACTGCTACACTATATTCCATCTGTCACTTCTCTGCCCACTCTCCCAACCTATTAAGTCCAACTGCAGAGTCCCTGCTTCCTCTGCACTACCTGCACCTCCACCTATTTTTGTCTCATATGCAAACTTGGTCACAAAGCCTTCAATCCCCTTATCCAAATCATTCATTCATTCATCCATCCATCCATCCATCCATCCATCCATCCATCCATCCATCCATCCATCCATCCATCCATCCATCCATCCATCCATCCATCCATCCATCCATCCATCCATCCATCCATCCATCCATCCACCATCCATCCATCCATCCATCCACCATCCATCCATCCACCATCCATCCATCCATCCATCCATCCACCATCCATCCATCCATCCATCCAACCATCCATCCATCCATCCATCCATCTATCCATCTATCCATCTATCCATCTATCTATACATCTATCCATCTATCTATACATAACTAAAATTCTGATCTTGTGCTTTTCCGGTTTGCGCGATTTTTCAATTTGTGCAAAAACGGTACACGATAGCATTACTATTTTTCAGCAACTCACTCACCGTTCTCCCGTGCAGAGAGTGCACCGTGTTTCGTTCCGATCGGTGGTATATTGTAAAAGTTAACGAGGTTTAGAAATCTTAAAAACCGCGCATGCGCAGATTGGTCTCCTCTTCTGTCAGTCACCTGGGACGGTGATGCCCAGGCCAGAACGGCGACGACCCTTCCGGCGCACCATCGCTGCACTGATTGGTCGGCTCCTCTGTCACAATAAAGCTGAAGGAGCGGAGCGAAAAGAGTGCGGAGGAGCCCAGCCCAGACCCTGGCCGACTGCGAGGCCCACTGCTGCAACCTCGAGATCCTGGGAAGTCAGGAGGGAGAGTGGGGAGATTGAGGGAGCCAGGTGCTGGTGGGGCCGGGAGCTGGTAGGGCCGGGGCCAGGTGTGGTGTCGCCGGGACTGGATGCTGGTGGGGCCAGGCCACACCCCCCTCCCTCGCCCACACAACCCCCCTCCCCCCTAGCCCCCGCTATTGTGTCAGGCAGCTCTGGAGAATAGGAAGAGGTGACGTTTTGGGTCGAGACCCTTCTTCAGTCTCTTCTTCTGAACAAAGCATGGTTCTGCCAGACTTTTAAAGGAATTCCTGCTAAAATACATTCTCATTCACTAAACACTCTTTGAACTGTGACAAAATAAAGGAACATGACTGTGAATTAATGGTTGATTCTTATCAATATATTTATTACGCAAGAGTAAGTAGCAACTTAGACCTAAGTAGCAGCTGTGATTCATTCGTAGCACACGCATTCCTTACAAATTAGTCTGCTTTTACAAGCCGCTTGCAAGGGCAGCTGCTCACAGCAAATTGCCGCCCTCTCACTTGCCAATTATGAGTCATGAAGATTTCAAACAAGTGCACACACCTCATACGATGCCGAATATTTCAACTCATTATTTAGGCTAGATACACATGAGTAATTCAACAAAGCAACCGCCCAACCACATAGAGATGACCCGGCAGTCATAAAGGGAATCGCCGTGAAGGTTATTATATCAGTTTGATACCAATTTAAAACCTGAATAAATGATAAACAGGGAGCAACCACTTCATTTCAGAAATAGATTTCGATCAGATTAAAGGCAAAGAGCTTCTAGACTCAACAGATGGTAAGCTCAATAGAAAACTGAAGCTTGAGAAGGAGTAAGCATATTTAGCATTAGTAAAGTACTATATTATGGGCCTATCCCACTTAGTCGATTTTTTAGGCGACTACAGGCGACTAGTCTGTTGCCACATGGTCGCAGGGGTGTCGCTTGTTTGGTCGTGAGTAGTCACCTCAGTCGCCCAAAGAGTCGTAGCGTCTTTCTGGTCGCCGTTGGATTTTCAACATGTTGAAATTGTTTCGCCGACAGGCGGCGACAGTGGGTTTCATGCCAATGAACGTAGCTTGACTTCTCCTGACAAAGGTGCTGTCGTAGGTTGTCGCCAGGTTAACGTAGGTTGTCGCCAGGCGACGTAGGTTGTCGCCAGGTTAACGTAGGTTGTCGCCAGGTTAACGTAGGTTGTTGCCAGGTGACGTAGGTTGTCGCCAGGTGACGTAGGTTGTCGCCAGGTGATGTAGGTTGTCGGCGGTGCTGACCTTTTTTGTTGTTGTTAAAGTTATGATTCTTTTATAACGATGTGTCTCCCTGTCCCTGGGATAGCAGGGGGCGATCAAACAGCACAATACCCCCCTCCCCTCCAACTCCAGAGGAATCCGCTACCCGATGGGCCGCTACGGCGACAAGTGGCAGTTTGCCCACAGCCCGAGCTGCGCCCCCTCATCCGCCACCCCAAGAACAAGACGTACCTTGCACACCATCAGCTTCTGCCCCTACGTGTTCCTCTAGAGTTGGAGCGGGGCTGGGCTGGAGTTGCTGCTGGCTGTGGGTCTCTGGGATCTCCGTGCTTGCAGTGGGCCTGGGGGTCGGTGTCCCGTTGGTCCTGACGTCTCCGGCCACCCCCCTGGACTGGAGCTGAGACTGGAAACTGTACCGCCCTTGCCCCCTCCCTCTGCAACTGCAAACAACCCCACTCTCCTGCAAGGGCGGTACAGTTCCCGGAGGATGGCAGGTGACCGGAGACGTCAGGACCAACAGGAACCCGCTCCCCTATGGGCCCCTACGACGCCCCGAGCTGCGCCCCGTCATCCGCAACCCAGGTTCCTCTGTAGTTGGAGCGGGGCTGGGCTGGGCTGCTGTTGGCTGTGGGTCTCTGGGATCTCCGTGCTTGCAGTGGGCCTGGGGGTCGGTGTCCCGATGAGGGGGCGCAGCTCGGGGAACGGCTTCTGGTGGTCCTGACGTCTCCGGCCAGTTTGCAGTTTTCCTCTGGAGTTGGAACGGGGCTGGGCTGCTGCTGGCTGTGGGTCTCTGGGATCTCCGTGCTTGCAGTGGGCCTGGAGGTCGGTGTCCCGTTGGTCCTGACGTCTCCGGTGACTGGCACTGACCTGCTGGCATCACCGACGTGAAGACAGTGCAAAGCCCCCGCGCCGGTGCAATGAGCGGGGAGCTGGAGAGGGGAGGGAAGGGGTCACACACATGGCCGGGAAGCAGAGGGGTGTAGGTGGGGTGAAACTGAAGGGAGCAACAATCTGTTGCTCGATACACTGTGTATCGTGAGTCTACCGTGGGAACTTTTTAACTCAGCGGGCAGGCAGCAGCATATTGTCAATTATTAACCCTCCCGCGCAATATACCCTCACCTTCTCTTTTATGAATGGGGATTTAGTTCCCCTTTCTTCGAGGACCGACCGGAGGTTCCGCTGTCACCTCTGCGGGCCGCCCTCGGTGAACGTTTTCAAGGACCTTTCTTCAAGGACCGAAAAAATGTCCGCTATTCGGAGGTTTTCGTTATTTGGATCTTCGGATAAAAGGTTGTGCACCTGTACTATATTATGGGCCTATCCCACTAAGTCGATTTTTTAGGCGACTACAGGCGACTAGTCTGTTGCCACATGGTCGCAGGGGTGTCGCTTGTTTGGTCGTGAGTAGTCACCTCAGTCGCCCAAAGAGTCGTAGCGTCTTTCTGAAAAACGCAAGGAATCATGGAATTCGTCAAAGGTCATTCGAGAAAAGAAAAGCGAACAGGTGTGCCAGGTAGCAGGAGAGCGGGGTGTAACAGCGAGAGAGAGGAGCCACATGCATGTGGGAGACAGGGAGAGAGACTGGACCAGCAGAGAGACGGTGAGAGGTGGGGGAGAGGGAAAGGGGGTGAAAGATGTGCGTATTTGTGTTCTGCTCACAGATGTGTTTAGTTTAACATTCTGCGGGGAGTGCGGGGTTTGCACATAAAAACATACAAACATAGAAAATAGGTACAGGAGTAGGCCATTCGGTCCGAGCCTGCACCGCCATTCAATATGATCATGGCTGATCATTTAACTCTCTCTTAAATATAGCCAATGAACTGGCCTCAACAACATTCTGTGGCAGAGAATTCCAGAGATTCACCACTCTCTGTGTAAAAAATGTTTTTCTCATCTAAGTCCTAAAAGATTTCCCCTTTATCCTTAAACTGTGACCCCTTGTTCTGGACATTGGTTGCAGAGGCGGGCAATGTCCCCTAGTCCAGGGCGGGAGGATGGGGGGAAGGTGGAGGGATTGTCCTGGCGCCAGGGAGTTCTTGCGGAGGCAGGGTGTCCGGGACGTGCAGTGAAGCCGCGATAGCGAGTTCCTCTCTCCCCATCTCTCCCCATCCCTCTCCCCATCTCTCCCCATCCCTCTCCCCATCTCTTTCCACATCGCTCTCCCCATCCCTCTCCCCATATATCTCCCCATCCCTCTCCCCATCCCTCTATCCACCGCCTCACCTTTACCCGCAGACCGGCGTCACTCTGTAGGAAGGAACTGCAGATGCTGGTTTACACCAAAGGTAGACACAACATGCTGGAGTAACTCAGCGGGACAGGCAGCATCTTTGGAGAAAAGGAAGAGGTGATGTTTCAGGACGAGACCCTTCTCCAGAGTTGTTGCCTGACCTGCTGAGTTACTGTAGCATTTAGTGTGTATCCCCGGTGATGACTGGTGCTCGGCTTTCGCCAGCACTGAGGGGGTTAACCAACAGCCACTGGATAAGCTGATGATGGTCTCCGGCCCGTCGTGGAACGAGTTCCTCGGGAGTTGGAGCAGAGTTGAGCTGGAGTTAGCGCTTCTTCTCCGCGCTGGCTGTACGCCTGGGGATGCCACTGCTCCAGGCCGGTGTCCCATCAGTCCAGGGACACACCGGACATCTCCGGCCACCCCTGGACACGGATGGGACACTGGGGAGGATGCGGGGACAGTAGCGAGACTCTACTCACAAATCTGCCTCCTGGGATTATGTAGGAGAAGGGTGTGTGGTTCGCCCCTGTAGAATAACCCTGTATAACCCAGGAGAGCAGCCCGAGTGAGAATGGAACCCATACACCCAGGCTGAGGGCGACCGGACCATGATTCATTAATTGTCACTGCTGAGATTTCTGCATGGACCAGTGGAAAAGGGAGAATTAGTGTTGTTAACTCCAGCAGCAATTCAACAGCGCTTGCAGCACCGGAGACCCGGTTCGATCCAACTACGGATGAAACACAAGTCTGTGACCACACAGCAACTCAGCTGCCGAGAATGTTTATCTCCAGTGACCTATGAACTGGGCATGCGCAGTCGGAATATCGAAATCTCTTATACAAATGACGTTTTACTCTGTCATTTCACAGCAACAAAGACTATAAGATACTTTCATTTAAAAAATCACCAGAGGTAAAAGGAAATCATAAGAATTATTTATGAGATTAATTGTGGCGCAGCGGTAGAGTTGCTGTCCTACAGCACCAGAGATCCAGGTTCGATCCTGAGGACGGGTGCTGTATGTATGGCGTTTGTACGTTCTCCCCTTGACCTGCGTGAGTTTTCTCCAGGTGCTCTGGTTTCCTCCCACACTCCAAAGCTGTGCAGGTTTGTTGGTTGATTGGCATCGGTAAAATTGCAAATAGTCCCTAGTGTGTGTAGGATAGTGTTAGTGTGCGGGGATCACTGGCCGGCGAGGACTTGGTGGGCCGAAGAGCCAGTTTCCGTGCTCTATCTCTATTAAAAAAATGTTTAATTAAAAAAGAGATACAAAGATTCTCTTCTTGAATTCTGGCCAGCTGCCGCTTGGTGCAGGCCACAGGTAGCTGTAAAATGCAAGCACCAATCCCATGCAGCTAGCAGAAGCATTGTTGGTATCATGAAATGGAACCCAGACACCTCCACAGATCAAGGTCACCTCATTTTTGGCTTGCAACACAGGCCAACTCAATGGCCTTCAACATTAACCACATTATCTAGCTTCAAAAAGTTGTCTAGCAGTGGAAGGGAAAGAAAACTCTAACCCAAAACAAGGGACAAACCAGAGCGCAAACGTTGACCAAGAAGAGCCCCGTGCAGCCAAGAAAGTAAATTGGAGGAACAGCACCGCATATTTCTCTTGGGCAGCTTACAACCCAGCGGTATGAATATTGATTTCTCTAACTTCAAGTAACCCTTGCATCCCATTTCTCGCCGTCCCTCCCCCACCCGAGTCGCAGTACTAGCTTCTAAGTTGTATTGTGGAGTCTCATTGACTGTAACTCATTTTCGCCTAGCCCACAGCTAGCAATGGCCTGTTTCCTTTATCATCATGACTTTTTTGCATATCTCTCATTAATTTGTTCTAAATCTATCTACATCACTGTCTATATCTCTTGTTTCCCTTTCCCCTGACTGTCAGTCTGAAGAAGGGTCTCGACCCGAAACATCACCTATTCCTTTATCTACATCACTGTCTATATCTCTTGTTTCCCTTTCCCCTGACTGTCAGTCTGAAGAAGGGTCTCGACCCGAAACATCACCTATTCCTTTTCTCCAGAGATGCTATCTGACCCGCTGAGTTACTCCAGTTTTTTGTATCGATCTCAACTTTCAGTTAATACATGCTAAGCTAACTTGTCTCGTCAAAGGATCCCACTGCTCACATACTGTATTTCCTTCATCTATGCTCTATGATCATTGTTGCCTTATTCTAGGTAATTAAATTCAGGGCAAAATTCAAATACACTGAAATTAATTCACTCATAGTACCTAGTGCCATTTAGTAAGTAAGTAAGTAAGTAAGTAAGTAAGTAAGTAAGTAAGTAAGTAAGTAAGTAAGTAAGTAAGTAAGTAAGTAAGTAAGTAAGTAAGTAAGTAAGTAAGTAAGTAAGTAAGTAAGTAAGTAAGTAAGTAAGTAAGTAAGTAAGTAAGTAAGTAAGTAAGTTAGTTTATTGGCCAAGTATTCACATACAAGGAATTTTCCTTGGTGCTCCGCCCACAAGTAACAACATGACATACAGTGACAGTTACGAATGACTCAGAAAACACTAAAGATTAATAGTAATAAAACATTAATGATAAAACACCATTGATCAAGCATGTGAACCAACAAAATACCAGATCAAAGGGAGGCTACAGATTTTTGGCTGCTGAGTAGAGCAACTACTTGTGGATAAAAACTGTTTTTATGTCTGGTTGTGGCAGCTTTGACAGTCTGGAGTTGCCTTCCAGAGGGAAGTGATTCAAAGAGTTTGTGGCCAGGGTGAGAGGGGTCAGAGATGATCTTGCCCACTCATTAATTTGTGATGTGATTCTTGGATTTTTCTCAAAGCTTTTTTTGAATTGCAATATTTTATATTCACCTTTTTTTGGCTGAGAATACAACGTTGATTATTCCAAGGAAAGGAATCATTTAAATTAATGTTTGACTTCTGTGGATCATATTATCTACAACATGCAGCTGAAATGAGAGGTGGGGCATTGTTGTATATTTGACAAGTCACAGGGGTAAGAGTACGAGAAGACATTGTGTGAGATTACGGGAGGGTAATCAAATATTTTAATGCTTTGAATGAGACGATACCCATTTCACTAACATTGAAACTATTGGCCCCTATCCTAGATCACATTTGCTCTGAAGCTACTTCCAGAGTACTTTTGGTCGGGGTATGCAGATTTTAGACTCAGTGATGATAAATAACCTCAATCCTTTTTTAGTGGTTTGCCCAATCAATTAGTAGAGACAGTTCCACAAATATGTTGAATATTTGTTAATTAGGATGGTGTATGTTCTGGTAGGCTATCTCTAGGCAGTGGTGTTCCATACGTCAGCTGCCTTACCCTTATCTATCTATTATTATTATTATATTACTAAAAGTCTGTTCTTGACCGGTTTTGGCCATCTATGCTGCGATTTCCGAGAGAACGCCGCCACCTACGGCTGTCATTTTTGGCCACCTTGCTCAGAGCCCCCTTCCGCCGCATGTGTGCCGAGGATTTTTCCCGTCGATTAAAAATGACAGAGATATTAATGTTTTTACAAAATGCCCCATTCTCTCTGCTGTCCCCGCTGGCGGCAGGGGGGAGGGACTATAAAACCAGGAAGTGGTGTGCCACACAGTCTCTTCAAGATGGAAGAAGGCAGAGGGTCACGTTTCTCTGAGCTGTGAATAACACTGAACACATGTTTACTCAAATGTAAGTGACCTTAGTGGTTCTAAAATGCTTGCAGAATGTGTCTATTGGTTCTAAAGCTTGCAAAAAATGTCTATTGGTTCCAAAGCTTGCAAAAAGTGTCTATTGGTTCTAAAGCTTGCAAAAAAATGTCTATTGGTTCTAAAGCTTGCAAAAAAATGTCTATTGGTTCTAAAGCTTGCAAAAAGTGTCTCTATTGGTTCTAAAGCTTGCAAAAAATGTCTATTGGTTCTAAAGCTTGCAAAAAAAGTCTATTGGTTCTAAAGCTTGCAAAAAATGTCTATTGGTTCTAAAGCTTGCAAAAAATGTCTATTGGTTCTAAAGCTTGCAAAAAGTGTCTCTATTGGTTCTAAAGATTGCAAAAAAATGTCTATTGGTTCGAAAGCTTGCAAAAAGTGTCTATTGGTTCTAAACCTTGCAAAAAAATGTCTATTGGTTCTAAAGCTTGCAAAAAATGTCTATTGGTTCTAAAGCTTGCAAAAAAATGTCTATTAGTTCTAAAGCTTGCAAAAAAATGTCTATTGGTTCTTAAGCTTGCAAAAAATGTCTATTGGTTCTAAAGCTAGCAAAAAGTGTCTCTATTGGTTCTAAAGCTTGCAAAAAGTGTCTCTATTGGTTCTAAAGCTTGCAAAAAATGTCTATTCGTTCTAAACCTTGCAAAAAAAGTGTCTATTGGTTCTAAAGCTTGCAAAAAGTGTCTCTATTGGTTCTAAAGCTTGCAAAAAGTGTCTATTGGTTCTAAAGCTTGCAAAAAAAATGTCTATTGGTTCTAAGGCTTGCAAAAAGTGTCTCTATTGGTTCTAAAGCTTGCAAAAAAAATGTCTTTGGTTCTAAAGCTTGCAAAAAATGTCTATTGGTTCTAAAGCTTGCAAAACGTGTCTCTATTGTTTCTAAAGCTTGCAAAAACTGTCTCTATTGCTTCTAAAGCTTGCAAAAAAGTGTCTATTGCGTCTAAAGCTTGCAAAACAATGTCTATTGATTCTAAAGCTTGCAAAAAATGTCTATTGGTTCTAAAGCTTGCAAAAAAAATGCCTATTGGTTCTCAAGGTTGCAGAAAAATGTCTATTGGTTCTAAAATGGTTCATACTAGCGCTCCAGAAAGTGCCCCCTCCCTCCCCTGGTTGGCTTGGGTTGGGTGTGTCTTGAAATTGAAAGGCACTACTTACTGCAAATGGTGGCATGAGTTGAAAGGCACTACTTACTGCAAATGGTGGCTTGGGAGCTTTGGCTTGAAGTTGAAAGGCACTATCACTACAAATGGTGGCTTGGTTGCTTTGGCTTGATGTTGAAAGGCACTACTTACTGCAAATGGTGGCTTGGTTGCTTTGGCTTGAAGTTGAAAGGCACTACTTACTGCAAATGGTGGCTTGGGTGTGGCTTGAAGTTGAAAGACACCACTTCCTGCAAATGGTGGCATGAAGTTGAAAGGCACTACTTACTGCAAATGGTGGATTGGTTGCTTTGGCTTTAAGTTGAAAGGCACTACTTACTGCAAATGGTGGCTTGGGAGCTTTGGCTTGAAGTTGAAAGGCACTACTTACTGCAAATGGTGGCTTGGGTGTGGCTTGGGTGTGGCTTGAAGTTGGAAGACACCACTTACTGCAAATGGTGGCATGAAGTTGAAAGGCACTACTTCCTGCAAATGATGGATTGGTTGCTTTGGCTTGAAGTTGAAAGGCACTACTTACTGCAAATGGTGGCTTGGGAGCTTTGGCTTGAAGTTGAAAGGCACTATTACTGCAAATAGTGGCTTGGGAGCTTTGACTTGAAGTTGAAAGGCACTAGTTCCTGCAAATGATGGCTTGGGTGTGGCTTGAAGTTGAAAGGCACTACTTACTGCAAATGGGGGACGTGGGTGCATTGGCTTGAAGTTGAAAGGCACTACTTACTGCAAATTGTGGCTTGAAGTTGAAAGGCACTACTTACTGCAAATGGTGGCATGTAGTTGAAAGGCAGTACTTACCGCAAATGGTGGCTTGGGTGCAATGGCTTGAAGTTGAAAGGCATTACTTACTGCAAATGGTGGCATGAAGTTGAAAGGCACTACTTACTGCAAATGGTGGCTTGGGTGTGGCTTGGGTGTGGCTTGAAGTTGAAAGGCACTACTTACTGCAAATGGTGGCTTGGTTGCTTTGACTTGAAGTTGAAAGGCACTACTTCCTGCAAATGATGGCTTGGGTGTGGCTTGAAATTGAAAGGCATTACTTACTGCAAATGGTGGCTTGGGTGTGGCTTGAAGTTGAAAGGCACTACTTACTGCAGATGGTGGCTTGAGTGCAATGGCTTGAAGTTAAAATGCATTACTTACTGCAAATGGGGGGGGCGTGGGTGCATTGGCTTGAAGTTGAAAGGCACTACTTACTGCAAATTGTGGCTTGAAGTTGAAAGGCACTACTTACTGCAAATTGTAGCTTGGGTGCTTTGGCTGAGAAAAGTTGAGAAAAGATGCAAAAGAATGTTGAGGCTTAAGAATGAAAATGTTGTGGAATTGGGAAAACATGAGTTTCTGAATCGTGGAAGACAGTTATTAGAAAACTATAATCTGGAACATTGCTTCATATTAGTCCAGAACATTAGTCATCAATCAGGATAGAATAATGCATGCAACATATTTAGGAAGTATTTTTTGAGATAGCACAGCCAATTTAGATGAGTAAGCATCATTCCCCTGTAACTCCCTTGGCATTGTGAGGTATCAAACATGAAAGGATAAACGCAGCAGTAGAAAATTAAGTATGCAATATTAGACAATTTCATTATTGTAAAGTCCATCCACATGAAATCTACATAGAGAATGTCCAACTGCAGTAAATCATCTTCACGAGTGTGAAAGAAAATCTTTGGTAAATTTAAAAACATAAAGTTTATCATAAAGATTAATCTGTTACCCTGTTACCACCAGGAGCGCCGCACAATTCGCAACAGTCTGTCTGTTTTTAGTCTTTTTTATTTTTAGTGTGTTAAAAGTTTGTGTAAATGTTCTCCAGTATGTTTATGTGGGGGTCGGGGGTGGGGGTCGGGGGAAACTTTATTTTCAGTTTCTTACCTTGCTGGAGATGCGATTATTTTCCAGATTGCATTCTGCGGCCTACCATCGATGGAGCCGGAGGCTTCCTTTGACTGACTTTGAGCCCCACCGCGGATGTGGACAACATCAGAGCCAATCCCTTGCCTGGGATCGCTGCAACCGCGGCCTGCGGACTTTACCATCGCGAGCTCGCAGTCTCGGGAGAAGCCTAGTCAGGCACTCTAACGCTGCGAAGGTTCGACCAGCCCCGACCCGGGGTCCGATTGCTAGAGCGGGGGAGCTGACATCCCCTGATGCAGGAGCTGATCGCCCCGATGCGGAGGGCTCAATATCGTCCCGTCAACAGAGGGTTCGAACCCCCGACCGCAGGAGAGTTAAGGGAAGAGATTTGAACATTTTTCCGCCTTCCATCATGGTGAGGAATGTGGAGGTGTCACTGTGGTGGAAGTTTATGTTAAAATATGTTTTGTGTGTTCCGTTGCTTTTTATTTGTATGACTGACTTGGCATATGAAATTCCTTGTATGTTGCAAAACATACTTGGCTCATAAAGTATTATTGAGATTGTGATTGTGATTGGGTCTGGGCGCTGGACCAACTGAGGAATTGGTGAAGATAAAATAAAAGGCGCAAAATCTTTTTAAATTGTGTTCTAGTAAATTCAGTTCCTATAGCTTTAAAAATTCACCACTAAATGAATTTTTAATATTTTATTATAATGAGAATGATTTTTACTTGAAGCCACTGGAAAGGAGTACAAGGTGAATAATAGATTTTTTTAAAATAATGATCCACAAATGCCATTATTGCCTGAATCCAAAGTGAACATTATATATCCCTTTAAGGCACAAAAGCTCACAAGAAAAGGGGTCCTGCAGTGACTATCACGAGTAGTTAAATATTATAGTAGAACAAAGGAAAAGATTTGTAGCGTTGCCATAAAAAGCCGTAAATCTGAGGATCAGAGAGATTTCAGTTTGGCAAAAGATTTGCAAATCATCAATAAGGAAAGAGAAAGTATAATGTGAGAGTATTTGGCAAGAAACATGAAAACAGATTGCATTTATATAGATTTGTAAAATATTTGCAAAAGTTACTGTGAGTCCCTGACAAACTAATACAAGAGGAAATTATATTGGGAATAAGGAAATAGCTGAGAAATTAAACATTCACTTTATACCTGTCTTTAAATTTACATCTGTCTTTATAGAATATAATGCAGAATCCCTTCTGGAAATAGTGGAGATTAATAGGCCTAAGGTGATTAAAGAGGTCAAGAAAGTTAAAAAAATGTTAAGTACGGCGACACAGTGGCATAGCGGTAGAACTTCTGCTTCACCGCGTCAAAGAGCTGGGTTAGAGCCTGACTACAGGTGCTGTCTGTGCTGAGTTTGATCTGTGATCATGCATGCAATCTGAAGAAGGGACTTGACCAGAAACGTCACCGATTTCTTCTCCCCAGAGATGCTGCCTGTCCTGCTGTGTTACTTCAGCTTTTTGTGTCTATTTTCAGCTTCTATGGAGACAATGGATAGGCAACGTTTTGTGATGGGACCCTTCTTGAGACTGCAATAGGAATCGCAGAAGGGAAGCAGTGACAGCGAATCTCTCTCAGAACTCCTGTCAAAAAGAGCAGAAGCGTCTACAAAGTAGGCATGCTTTCAGGAGCCTTTGCAGTGGGGCAGTATAACAGACACAAGAAACTGCAGGTGCAGGAATTTTAATCAAAAACAAAGTTCTGGAGTAACTCAGCAGGTCAGGCAACATCTGTGGAGGGAATGGGCAGACAACATTATGGGTTGGGACCCTTCTTTAGACCAGTCTGAGGAAGGGTACCGACCCAAAACATTGTCTGCCCATTCCCTCCACAGATGCTGCCTGACCCACTGAGTTCTACTTTGTTTTGGGGGTCTTTGAGTGCTTAGGATGGCAGGTGATCTCCCTTGAACCATGCAGAATTCTTATGGGATTGACAGAGTGGATGCACCATTGATATTTCCCTTGGCTAGATGTCTTCTTCTTCTTGCGTACGGGCAACTTGTTCTATTTTATCTTATTTGATTGTGCACGCCAGGTTGATTGCATTCGTTGAAACAGGGTGGACCACGTGAAGGTTGCAATCTCCCACCCCAGCTAGATGTCCAGACCAAGTCATAGTATCAGATGAAAAGGCTGGCCATTCAGTTCTGAGATGAGGAGAAATTCTATCAAACAGGCCTGTGGAGGGATCAATTCCATATTGAATTCATTGAGAGAAAATGCTTTAAAGATTAGTGTTCTTTATCATAACATCAGTCATCAGAGCTGCTGTTCAATTTCATATCTGGTATTTAAATCTTATCAAAGTTTATTGGGTGTGCCAGAACAAAGCTCCTGGCAACATCTGTCACCACAGGAAGCGTGCATTTTTTATGAATACTTTATCTATTGATTGAATTAGGAGTCATGTCATTTGTCAAGCACAGGCTTGAGAGCAAATTAGATCACGCATTCAGGAGTTTTCTCTAATTTCACAATCTGCCCCGGTTAGTGGAAACGTTTCTGAAGATGGTTTGAAGAACTGGCACAGGAGGGGAGATGTGGCCAGCATAGGTCAGCCATGTCATTATTTTTTAAAGATAGAGCATGGAAACAAGCCCTTCAGCCCATCAACTCCACGCAGATCGTCAATCATCCATGCGACTAATTCTCTTATTCCAGTTTCTCAGCCATTGCCTACACATTAGAGGAATTTACAGAGGACCATTTAACGAACAAATGTGAGGTGAAATGCGACGTCTAACAAGGGCAGGATATACACAGTATATGATAGGCCTTTGGGAGGGGTGTTGTAGAGCAGAGGGATCCATGAGTGAAGGTGCTTGAAGCAGGACCTTGAAGGTCGAGTCGCAGGTAGATAAGGTGGTCAAAAAGGTTTTTGGCACATTGGCCTTCATCAGTCAGAGTATTGAGTATAGAAGTTGGGAGGTCATGTTGCAGTTGAAAAAGATGCTGGTGGGACCGCATTTAGAATATTGTGTTCAGTACTGGGCACCATGTTATAGGAAAGATATTGTTAAGCTTGAAAGAGTTCAGAAAAGATTTATGAGGATGTTGCCGGGACTAGAAGGTGTGAGCTATAGGGAGAGGTTGAGTAGGCTGGGTCTCTATTCCATGAAGCATAGGAGGATGAGGGATGATCTTATATGGGTGTACAAAATCATAAGAGGAATAGATCAGGTAGATGCACAGAGTCTCTTGCCCAGAGTAGGGGAATCGAGGACCAGAGGACATAGGTTCAAGGTGAAGGGGAAAAGATTTAGTCGGAATCTGAGGGGTAACTTTTTCCACACATTTGGTGGATGTATGGAACAAGCTGCCAGAGGAGGTAGTTGAGGCTAGGAATATCCCATAGTTTAAGAAGCAGTTGGACAGGTACATGGATAGGACAGGTTTGGAGGGATATGGACCAAGCGCAGGCAGATGGGACTAGTGGTGCTGGGACATGTTAGCCGGTGTGGGAAAGTTGGACTGAAGGACCTGTTTCCACATTGTATCACTCTATGACTCTAGGACTCTATGACAAACCTGCACATGTTTGGGATGTGGGAGAAAACTGGATCACCCGAAGGAAACCCTTACAGTCACAGAGAGAATGTGCAAACTCCATACAGACAGTACACTGCTCCTCAGACCTGTTTTTCTAACTTGTACCAGCCTGGTAACTTGGAATGTGTGAATGCAGGACTGTGGCAGTAGAGCAGTTAGGAATGGGGGGGGGGGGGGGGGGGGGGGGGGATGGACCTGTGACGTGGTAAGGTGGGAGAGCAGAGAGGTGGGTAAGTGGCAGGGCTGAGAGGTGGGACACTAATTACTGTGGGGCACGGTTTTAATCTAGGGACTGGAAGTGGCTGCCAGAAATGGAGGGGCAGTTTAAAATTATATTTACAAATGAGTTTATAAGTAATGTGAAAGATATTTCTTTTTTTTGCAGCAATACATAGAGGTACTTACTAGAGAAGGGGCAGTGCTGGACCACCTGTTAGGAAATGAGACAGGTCAGGTGACGGAGGTATGTGTTGGGGAGCACTTCGGGTCCAGTGATTACAATATCATTAGTTTCAATATAATTATGGAGAAGGTCAGAACTGGACCAAGGGTTGAAATTTTTGATTCGAGAAAGGCTAACTTTGAGGAGATGCGAAAGGATTTAAAAGGAGTGAATTGGGACATTTTGTTTTATGGGAAGAATGTAGTAGAGAAATGGAGGACATTTAAAGGTGACAGAATCTTTATGTCCCTGTTCGGTTGAAAGGAAAGAGTAAAAATCGGAAAGAGCCATGGTTTTCAAGGGAAATTGGACAATTGGTTCGGAAAAAGAGAGAATCTACAATAATTATAGGCAGCATGGAGTAAATGAGGTGCTTGAGGAATATAAAGAATGTAAAAAGAATCTTAAGAAAGAAATTAGAAAAGCTAAAAGAAGATATGAGGTTGCTTTGGCAAGTAAGGTGAAAGTAAATCCAAAGGGTTTCTACAGCTATATTAATAGCAAAAGGATAACGAGGGATAAAATTGGTCCATTTGAGAGTCAGAATGGACAGCTATCTGCAGAGCCAAAAGAGATGGGGGAGATATTGAACAATTTCGTTTCTTCGGTATTCACCAAGGAGAAGGTTATTGAATTATGTGAGGTAAGGGAAACAAGTAGGGTATCTATTGAAACTATGAGGATCAAAGAAGAGGAAGTTTTAGATTAGATTAGATTAGATTCAACTTTATTGTCATTGCACAAATACGAGTACAGGTACAACAAAATGCAGTTTAGCATCTAATCAGAGTGCAAAGTAGGAAAATACTGCTTAAAACAATATGTACAATGTGGATAAATTAATCTAGTACATAGGCTAATAAATATATACAGATAAAAGGGTATAAAAAGATAGTTAGCGTCGGGCCTGTGAGTTCAGCAGGGTATTGGTATTTTGGAAGAAGCTGTTCCTCAGCCTGCTGGTGCGAGACCTGAGGCTTCTGTACCGCCTCCCTGATGGGAGGAGGGCAAATAGTCCATGGTTGGGGTGAGAGGGGTCCTTAATGATTTTCCCAGCCCGTCTCAGACACCGTGTGCGGTGGAGGGCAGCCATGGCAGGGAACGGGGCACCGATGATGTGATGAGCAGTTTTCACCACCCGTTGCAGTGCCTTCCTGTCAGCTGTGGTGCAGCTGCTGTACCATACCGTGAAGCAGGTGGACAGGATGCTTTCAATGGTACAGCGGTAGAAGTTGGACCGGATCTGGGGGGACAGGTGAACTTTCTTAAGCCTCCTCAGAAAGTAGAGGCGCTGCTGCGCCTTTTTAATCAGTTTGGTGGTGTTGAGGGACCAGGACAGATCCTCTGAGATATGTACCCCGAGGAATTTGTAGTTGGGGGTATGTCTGCCACCTCTGGTCTTCCTGAAGTCTACGATGACTTCTTTGAGTTGAGGACGAGGTTGTTATTGGTACACCAAGCTGCCAAGTGCTGGACCTCCTCCCTGTAGGCTGATTCGTTATTGTCCCTGATCAGACCTACCACCGTGGTGTCATCAGCGAATTTTATGATGGCGTTGGAGCCATACATAGGGACGCAGTCATGGGTGAGGAGGGAGTAGAGGAGAGGACTGAGCACAAAAGTACTGACACTTTTGAAAAATATAAAAGTGGATAAGTCTCCAGGTCCTGACAGGATATTCCCTAGATCATTGAGGGAAGTTAGTGTAGAAGTAACAGGGGCTATGACAGAAATATTTCAAATCTCATTAGAAACGGGAATGGTGCCGGAGGATTGGCATACTGCGCATGTTGTTCCATTGTTTAAAAAGAGTTCTAAGAGTAAACCTAGCAATTATAGACCTGTTAGTTTGACGTCAGTGGTGGGCAAATTAATGGAAAGGATACTTAGAGATCTATATTACTAAAACTCTGTTCTTGACCGCTTTTTGCGATCTGTGCTGCGATTTCCGAGAGAACGCCGCCACCTACGGCCGTCATTTTTGGCCACCTCGCTCAGAGCCCCCCTCCGCCGCGTGTGTGCTGAGGATTTTTCCCGTCGATGAAATATGACAGAGATATTAATGTTTTTACAACATTCCCCATTCTCTCTGCTGCCCCCGCTGGCAGCAGGGGGGAGGGAGGGACTATAAAACCCGGAAGTGTCCACCTTCAATCACTTTCTGCTGGACCACGAAGTGAAAGGGTCATGGCTCTCTGAGCTGCAGCTCTACTCCAAGGTGAGTCCCCTCCATGTGCTTTTTCAGCCAATTGATATGCAGGTTGTTCACCATTCACCATGGTCTGAAGTTTCTTGGCATTTTGTTGGAAAGAGTTTGCAAATTTGTTTATTTTGTCTTTGAAATGAATGTATATTGAACATGAAATGCATTTGTCTATCTATATTGTCTTTGAAATGAATGTATATTGAACATGAAATGCATTTGTCTATCTATATTGTCTTTGAAATGAATATAGATAGTGGCATTTGTCTATCTATATTGTCTTTGAAATGAATGTATATTGAACATGAAATGCATTTGTCTATCTATATTGTCTTTGAAATGAATGTATATTGAACATAAAATGAAATGAAATGAAAAACGGAAGTGGCAGCGCTGGGAACGGCTGCGGCTCGCCTGCAGTCCGTTTGTCTTTACTTTTTTGTGTTGTTTTTTTTCGTTTTGTCTAGTTGCGTTTTTGGTTTTTAGGTTGTGTTTATGTGGGGGGGGTGGGGGGTTGAAACGGGGTTTGCTGTCTCTCCCTTGGGGGGAATACGACTTTTTCATCGTATCCCCCCTCTCTGCCTCCGTCTGCGCTGAGGCCTAATGGCGGAGCTGGTGACCTCGGGACTCCGGAGGCAGAGCCAGTCAGGACTTGCCCTGGGCTCGCTCCCGTGAGGGCGGCCCAGCTCGGGGCTGGAACTGCGCTCCCGTGACGACGGCCTGGCGAGGGGCCGAGACTCTCCCGTGAGGGGCTGTGGCACTCCCGTTGGAGTGGCCCAGCCCGAGGGAGGAACGGCACTCCCGTTGGAGTGGCCCAGCCCGAGGGTGGAACAGCGCTCCCGTCGGAGTGGCCCAGCCTGAGGGAGGAACGGCGCTCCCGTCGGAGTGGCCCAGCCCGAGGGAGGAACGGCACTCACGTGAGGGCGATCCGGCTCGGGGCTGGAACGGTGCTCCGGTGGCTGGGACGGCGTTCTGGCGGCGGTGACCTGAGTCCGGGGTTCAGCTGCGGGCCAGCGGCTGCGTCCGCTGGACTGGAGGGCGGCAGCTTCGACCACCCCAGGCCGCGGTGTTTGAGCCGGCCCGTTGCGGGGTTCGGTGAGCCGCGGGACTGTTTGTACCATCGCCCGGTGGGGTATCGCCTCAGCGCAGAGGGAGAAGAGGAGGGAAGAGACTGCAGCCCTAAGATTTTTGCCTCCACCACAGTGAGGTGCTTGGAGGACTCACTGTGGTGGTGTTAATTTGTGTTTATTGTTGTTATTATTGTATGATGTATGAATGACTGCAGGCACGAAATTTTGTTCAGACCGTAAGGTCTGAGTGACAATAAAGGCATTCAATTCAATTCAATTCAATTCAATTCAATTCAATTTGTCTATCTATATTGTCTTTGAAATGAATGTATATTGAACATGAAATGCATTTGTCTATCTATATTGTGTTTGAAATGAATGTATATTGAACATGAAATGCATTTGTCTATCTATATTGTCTTTGAAATGAATGTATATTGAACATGAAATGCATTTGTCTATCTATATTGTCTTTGAAACGAATGTATATTGAACATGAAATGCATTTGTCTATCTATATTGTCTTTGAAATGAATGTATATTGAAATAAAATGCATTTGTTATAAAGCGTTTGCAAATTTGTTTCCCTTGGGTTTTAAAATGGTTGCAACCGTTTTCAGGTGACTAAAGCATGATGTCTGTATTGTCTTTGAAATCAAAGTTCATACAAAATGAAATGCATTTGTTGCAACCGTTTTCAGGCGGGCAAAGCACGAATAAAGCTTTATATTTGACCAGAACTGTGTTTAAATTTTAAATTGGCGCTCATTTTGTGATTTTGGTGGTCGCAAGATGGCGTCGATTACGTCATTTCTGGTGTTCGGTAAGATGGCGGCGACGACGTCATTTCCAGTCGGAGGCAAGATGGCGCTGCCCACAGAGTGCACGAGGTGTTGAAAAAACTACAGAACTGGTAAGTGTTTGTGTGTTTGTTGCAGCCAAAGCGGCACTGTGTTTCAGCAAAAGCTGCAATTGTGTTGCAGCCAAAGCTGCAATTGTGTTGCAGCCAAAGCTGCAATTGTGTTGCAGCCAAAGCTGCAATTGTGTTTCAGTCAAAGCTGCAATTGTGTCTCAGCAAAAGCTGCAATTGTGTTTCAGCAAAAGCAGCATGTGTGTGTGTGTGTGTGTATATATATATGTGTGTGTGTGTGTGTGTGTGTGTGTGTGTGTGTGTGTGAATGTGTATATATATGTGTGCGTGTGTGAATATGTGTGTGTGTGTGTGTGTGAATATGTGTGTGTGTGTGTGTGTGTGAATATGTGTGTGTGTGTGTGAATATGTGTGTATGTGTGAATACGTGTGTGAATATATATATGTGTGTGTGAATATATATATGTTTGTGTGTGTGTGTGTGTGAATATATATGAACGTGTGTGTGTGCATATATATGTGTGTGTGTGTGTGTGAATATATATATATATGTGTGTGAATATGTGTGTGTGTGTGAATATATGTGTGTGTGTGTGTGTGTGTGTGTGTGTGTGTGTGTGTGTGTGTGTGTGTGTGTGTGTGTGTGTGTGTGTGTGTGTGTGTGTGTGTGTGTGTGTGTGTGTGTGTGTGTGTGTGTGTGTGTGTGTGTGTGTGAGAATATATATGAATGTGTGTGTGTGAATATATATATGTGTGTGCGTGAATATATGTGTGTGTGTGAATAGGGGGTTGCACTTAAGGTCACAAGGTCATAGGACTTGACGCACGGAACCGCTCAATCCATCTGGAAGACATCCGTCACTTCCAGTATATGTTATTAATGCAAGAAACGCGTACTTTCCTACCTGTTAAAAACAGCCAAAACTTTGAATTTTTGCTCTGAAAAAAATTGTGGAAGTTGGGGTAAGTGTGAGAGACATGTACCCAACATTAGAATTCCAAACGTGAAGCGAAATTAAGGTAAAGAGAAGCGAGAGCTGAAGGGACAACAGCAGCTAAAGTGCTTGGTAAACATTGGCTGTGCAGATATCGTAATTGAAAATATCGGAATTATCGCGTTTGCTCACTGCTTTTCATCAACAGTAAGGCATTATTCGTGTTTTTTCTTGATTCCTTTGGTATCTAAAAATTCTCAGAAGTGATAAATCTGGCTGTAAATTTTTCTTCCGATGCGTTTTCATTTTGTACGTAAAAACTACTTGAGAACCATGGGCGATTTAAAAAAAAAAATACAGCCAGATTTATCACTTCTGAAACTTTTTAGATGCCAAAGGAATCAAGAAAAAACTCAAATAATGCTTTATTGATTGATTAATTGATTGATAGACTTTATTAATCCCCTTATTCAGGGGAAATTCTGATGTCCTTGCAGCACACTAATAAAAATACAACACAGTATTCATGAAGAAATTCAACACCAAAACATAAAAACATCCCCCCACAGTGATTCCCACTGTGGGGGAAGGCACAAAGTCCAATCCCCATCCTCTTGTCCACCCAAAGTCGGGCCTATTGAGGCCTCCACAGTCGCCGCCACGGCGCCCGATGTTCTCGCCGGGTGATGGTACTCCGGCGTCGGGAGAACCCCCAGCGGCTTGGGGTGCCAGGAACGGCCGCCTTCCCACCGGAGCCTGCGGCTTCCAAGCCAACAGACCACGCCAGACGGAGCTCCGCACACTGGTGATCTCGGCGAGATGTAAGTTCAACGTCGCAGCTGGCCGCTCCGCAGAACCGCGGCTCCACGATGTGTTCCTCGGCGGTACCAAGCATACTGAAGTCCCAGCGCGGCGACCCAGGAAAGGCATCGCCCGTTCCACGACAGCGCACCAGCGCTGCGCCGCCACCAAAACCGATGTTCTGCGCCGCCAACAACGCTGATCTTCTGTGCCGCCGCCAAAGCCGATGTTCTGGCCGGGTCCCCTCAGGGAAACGTCGCTCCAGGACCCGCTGGTAGGCCCCGAGGACAGGTCGAAGACGCTGCTCGGAGGAAGGCAACCCCTCCGACCAGGTAGGGACTTAGAAAAGCAGTTTCCCCCTTCCCCCCCACCACCCCCTACACATAAAAAGATTTAGACCCCCTGACTGTACACTTAACAAACTAAAAATAATAAAAAAGAAGGGAAAAAAACGGACAGCTGCAGGACAGGCAGCCGTTCAGGACAGTGCCTCCTCCGGATATTGATGAAATGCAGTGAGCAAACGGCCAATGTTCGTTAAGCACTCTGTCTGTTGTCCCTTCAGCTCTCACTTCTATCTACCGTCATTTCTCCTCACTTTTGGAATTCTGAAGTAGGCTAAATGTCTCACATGCTCATCCCGATTTCCATAATTATTTGCAGCGCAAAAATTGACATTTTCGGCGGGTTTTGACGGACCCACTACGTTCAAATTCAGATTCAACTTTAATTGTCGTTGCCAGTGTACAATACAGAGACAACGAAATGCGGTTAGCATCTCCCTGGAAGATGGAGTTGGAAACAATGGTAAGTGCCTACCTGCAGTACATCGCGTGTAATCCATTTGGTGTAGCGTAGCAACAGTACGGGTCATGGGTCGTGACCCGACTGCCGTGAAACCTCCCTATATGTGTGTGCGTGTGTATGAATATATGTGTATGTGTGTGATTATGTGTGCGTGTGAATGTGTGTGCGTATGTGTGTGTGAATATGTGTGTGTGAATATGTGTGCATGTGCATGTGTGTATATGTGTGTGTGTGTGTGTGTGTGTATATGTGTGTGTTTGAATATGTGTGTGAGTGAATATGTGTGTGTGAATATGTGCGTATGTGTATATGTGAGTGTGTGTACATGTGTGTGTCTGAATATGTGTGTATGTGAATATGTGTGTGTGAATGTGTGTGTGTGTGTGTGCGCATGATTATATGTGTGTGTGTGTGTGTGTGTGTGTGTGTGTTTGTGTGTGTGTGTGTGTGTGTGTGTTTGTGTGTGAGAGATAGTGTGTGTGTGTGTGTGTGTGTGTGTGTGTGTGTGTGTGTGCATGTGAATATATATGTGTGTGTGTGTGAAATAATATAGTATTTCGTAGTTCAGAGCTTATTTGTTAAGTTCAATAGCGTGATGGCTGTCAGGAAGAAGCTGTTCCTCAATGTAGATGTTACCGTTTTCAGTTTACAAAAGTCGGACGTGACTCCAGAAGTCGGGCATCAGTCAGGCCACAAGCTGTGAGAGTCAGTCAGTCCAAAGGCCATGAGTTAATCCCAAGGCAATGAGTCCACAGGTCATGAGTAAATCGCTCACTGCCCCCCTCCTCCACTGACATCCCCCACCTCAAGACGCTGCCCTCCGCCATGCTATAGGATGCAACCCCTACTGAAGCCGTCCACATCCCCTGCATGAGGACACCCCACCCCCTTCTCATCAGTTCACGACAACCCCCGCCTGAAGCTGCCCTTGGCTGCATGACATTTACCACCCATAGGGCAGCATCTTGAGGTGGGGGATGAGTCAGTGTATGTGTGTGTGATTGTGTGTGTGTAAGTGAGTGAGTCCGTGTGTGTGTGTGTGTATGAGTCTATGTGTGTGTGGGTCTTTGTGTGAATGTGTGTGTCATTGAGTTTGTGTGTGCGTGAATGAGTCTGTGTGTGTGTGTGTGTGAATATGTGTATGAGAATGTGTGTGAATGTGTGTGTGTGTGTGTGTGAATATGTGTGCGTGTGTACGTGTGTGTGTCTGAATATGTGTGTGAGTGACTGTGTGAGTGTGTGCATATGTGTGTGAGTGCGTGTGAATATATATGTGTGTGAGTGCGTGTGAATATATATGTGTGTGTGTGTGTGTGAAATAATATAGTATTTCGTAGTTCAGAGCTTATTTGTTATGTTTAATAGCGTGGTGGCTGTCAGGAAGAAACTGTTCCTCAATGTAGATGTTACAGTTTTCAGTTTACAAAAGTCGGACGTGACTCCAGAAGTCGGGCATCAGTCAGTCCAAAAGCCGTGAGAGTCAGTCAGTCTAAAGGACATGAGTTTATCCCAAGGCAGTGAGTGAGTCCACAGGTCATGAGTAAATCGCTCACTGCCCCCCTCCTCCACTGACATGCCCCACCTCAAGACGCTGCCCTCCGCCTGGCTATAGGATGCACCCCCTACTGAAGCCGCCCTCATCTCCTGCATGAGCCCCCCCCCCCCCTTCTCATCAGCTCACGAGAACCCCCGGCTGAAGCTGTGCCCCTCCCTTGGCTGCACCATGCTTACCACCCCCACCCCACCCTGACAAACCCCACCTCAAAAAAATGTTTTGCACAAAATCTTCAGTGTTCATTAACAACTGAAATTGTCTTTAGGCTGCTTTTTCAACATCATGTCAGGAAATGATAGAGGTCAAGATGATGTGGCTATTGCTGTAGTATCCTCTGAGATAGCAGCTACATTTCTGCCTGGTGAAAGAACTACACATTCTCGATTCAAGATACCCATCCAAGTGGCCGAGGATACATTGTGCAATATCGAGAAGAACTCTAAGACGGCACATTTCACGAGGCAAGTGAAAGTCATTGTTTGGGATGAATGTCCAATGATTACGAGAGAATGCTTCGAAGTTGTGGACAGAACTCTTCCAGATGTCTTCAGCAACACTAAGCATTTTGGTGCCCCCCTGCCAGCACAGGCCTCAGTGACTGAGCTGCCAGCCCTCAGTGACTGCCAGCCCAAAAATCCATTCCGCCCACAAACTCCATACTAGCCCTCTGGAAACCAGTACCTTCGGCCCAACATATTAGCTCAACAGAAATATGAAGGGAAATGTCAAAGGTTTCCTGAAGGATGGAACATCGCCCAAGAATGTTGTCATTAATAGCGTGCTTCATTGAATTATGACTTCTGAGATAAATTCTCAGATTTTCCTTCTTAAAATTTGACCGCTGACTTTCTCTATATTAAAATTGTCTATTTTTATCAACAGGAAGTAGGCATCAAGAGGCAGTGAGCAGCTGAACACAACAAGACGCAACAAGACACAACAAATACAAACTTAATAAATCTCATCTTTAAAATTTAAATTGTTCTTATATTTTAAGAGTCATTCACATTTTAAACTTTAATAAAACCTTTTTGCACTTTTAATGCTGTGTGTTCTTCATTACAATACAACCTAATAGGCAGGAATGGCTGCTCTGTGGGAGAGCCACTAAGATTGCATGGGGGGGAGGTTGTTTGGAGATGCACTGAATGTGTGGGTGGGAGGGGAATGGCAAGGAGCAGAGTGGGGGGGGGGGTGAAGGTAGGTGGGGTGACTGAGTGAACTGCCAGCGTACCAGGCGTGAGTGACTGCACTGCCAGCCCACAAGCCGTGAGTTAGTGAACTGCCAGCCCACCAGCTGTAAGTGACTGAACTGCCAGCCCAATAATCCATTCAGTCCACCCTCTTCCCCTTCTCTCTTACAGTCTGTCACCTGTTTTGGGCAGAATTTCTGGCAGTTTCTCAGCCGCCAGCCTGCCAGGTCCGAGTGATTGTACTGCCAGGCCTCAGTGACTGAGCTGCCAGCCCTCAGTGACTGTGCTGCCAGCCCAAAAATCCATTTGGCCCACAAACTCCATACTAGCCCTCTGGAAATCAGTACCTTCGGCCCACAACACTCATACTAGCGCAACAGAAAGCCCCCCCCCCCCCCCCCCCCCCCCACTGGCTAGCAATATTGGAATTGGTGGAGGGGTGGAATATTGTGTTGGGTGTCCAGCCCTCCCGTGTGATGCTGGGACCCAACGGGTCCCTCTTAGTCTAGTAATATATATAATCATCTGAATAAACAGGGTCTGATTAGGAACAGTCAACATGGATTTGTGCCTGGAAGGGCATGTTTGACTAATCTTCTTGAATTTTTGAAGAGGTTACTGGGGAAATTGATGAGGGTAAAGCAGTGGATGTTGTCTATATGGACTTCAGTAAGGCCTTTGACAAGGTTCCACATGGAAGGTTGGTTAAGAAGGTTCAATTGTTGGGTATTAATAGTGGAGTAGCAAGATGGATTCAACAGTGGCTGAATGGGAGTTACCAGAGAGTAATGGTGAATAACTGTTTGTCAGGTTGGAGGCCGGTGATTGTGGGGTGCCTCAGGGATCTGTGTTGGGTCCACTGTTGTTTGTCATATACATCAATGATCTGGATGATGGTGTGGTAAATTGGATTAGTAAGTATGCAGATGATACTAAGATAGGTGGTGTTGTGGATAATGAAGTAGATTTTCAAAGAATACAGAGAAATTTAGGCCATTTGGAAGAGTGGGCTGAAAGATGGCAGATGGAGTTTAATGCTGATAAGTGTGAGGTGCTACATCTTGGCAGGACAAATCAAAATAGGACGTACATGGTAAATGGTAGCGAATTGAGGAATGCAGTTGAACAGAGGGATCTAGGAATAGTTCCCTGAAGGTGGAATCTCATGTAGATAGGTTGGTAAAGAAAGCTTTTGGTGTGCTGGCCGTTATAAATCAGAACATTGAGTATAGAAGTTGGGATGTAATGTTAAAATTGTACAAGGCATTGGTGAGGCCAATTCTGGAATATAGTGTATAATTTTGGTCGCCAAATTATAGGAAATATGTCAACAAAATAGAGAGAGTACAGAGGAGATTTACTAGAATGTTGTCTGGGTTTCAGCACTTAAGTTACAGAGAAAGGTTGAACAAGATAGGTCTTTGTTCTTTGGAGTGCAGAAGGTTAAGGGGGGACTTGATAGAGGTCTTTAAAATTATGAGAGGGATAGACAGAGTTGACGTGGATAAGCTTTTTCCATTGAGAGTAGGGAAGGTTCTAACAAGAGGACATGATTTGAGAATTAAGGGACAAAAGTTTAGGGGTAACATGAGGGGGAACATCTTTACTCAGAGAGTGGTAGCTGTGTGGAATGAGCTTCCAGTGAAAGTGGTGGAGGCAGGTTCAATTTTATCATTTAAAAATAAATTGGATAGGTATATGGACGGGAAAGGAAGGGAGAGTTATGGTCTGAGTGCAGGTGGATGGGACTAGGTGAGAGTAAGTGTTCGGCATGGACTAGAAGGGCCGAGATGGCCTGTTTCCGTGCGGTAATTGTTATATGGTTATATGGTATATGTTAACCTGGTTTCCCCCAGATATGTTTGCATTATACAAAATGAACACCATTTGTGAGCTGCTCTGAGGCTGCCTCTCTGTGGGAGCTGCTCTGAAGCTGCCAGACACACTGTGCCTTCAGTCCTGCACGTCAGTTTCTCACAAGTGCAGCACACAGGCTTCTCTAGACTTGTTCCCATGGTGCACATTTCACAGTGCTTGCAAGTGTCTCTCATCTTCTGAAAGCATTCTTTTGCCCTCTTAATAGTGGACTACAGTGATTGGGGTCCACTGCCTCTACTTCTGTGCGTGGTCGCTGACTCAATAGACAATAGACAATAGGTGCAGTAGGCCATTTGGCCCTTCGTGCCAGCACTGCCATTCAATGTAATCATGGCTGATCATCCAGAATCAGTACCCCGTTCCTGCTTTCTCCCCATATCCCCTGACTCTGCTATCTTTAAGAGCCCTATCTAACTCTCTCTTGAAAACATCCAGAGAACCGGCCTCCACCGCTTTCTGAGGCAGAGAATTCCACACACTCATTCCACATATCTCTGTGAGATAAAGTTTTTCCTCATCTCAGTTCTAAATGACTTACCACTTATTATTCTTACCCCTTCATCATCTTCTCAGTCTTTAGATATGTTGCAAAACTTACCTTCAGCGGCGCTGCAGTTCTGTCGCTGGCGCCTTTGAGATGGGGGCGGGTTTAAAATGCGATTTTCTCTAGGCTATTGAAATCGAGGTTGTTCACCCTGCCTAGATGCTGACGAAAAATCACTGCGACATTAGTTCGCTGCAGCTATTTTTAAACTAAATTGGGTTATTTAATTGTTATAGTAGATTAAAAATCATCCTATAAAGCCGCGAACGCCGACAACGGGACGGATCTTATGTAGGGGACAAGGCAAGGTAGGTTGTTTATTATTACATTAAAAAGTGCTTCTTAAGATCCCTTTATTCAAAATTTTAAGTTGCGAGTATGTGACTTGGGGGCCCATTCAAAACCGCAGTATCTTTCATGCCGATATGGGCTTCGTTCCAAACCATCGCATTCCAGAAAAACCCACTCGCAAGCTGATTTAAATGGCCATTAATTTACAGCAATTGAACACTAAATTCCTTCCATTTGGCCTATAAATTAATGTCAATGAGATTTTAAAATCATGTTTTATTGTGAATTCTTGTGTGAATGTTCTTTGGACACTTAGGCTATTTAAAAATGTTAATATTTTCTTAAGAAATGGATAGATGTTTAGATTTAGTAATTGAATTTTGGAATTAGCTACAATTGGGTAACTAACTAATTATGTGCTTTAATTTCAGGTCATCCAAGTAAGATTGTTTAATATTTGTTTCAGAATGCTTCAATCTATAATAACTGAACATTTCTTTCAGTTTTCTTAATTTTTAATAAAGTTATGGGCTTTTGACTGTTCTTGATCACAGCTTTTATGTTAAGGCAATGGAAAATCAATAGGGAACAAGATGCTAATTTCCGAGTATGAAAATGGCCATAACGTTTTTAATACTGAAGATATGAAAGTGAATTAGGTGTCAAATTAAACATTTTTATGCTTTATCTGATGGGATAAATTGCAGACTTGATTTTTGAAATCTCAACATTTTGTAACATTGCTACTGTCTTTCAGTGTTTCCTTCATACTCTATAACTATCATGCATGTACCTGCATTGACTTTCTATCTACCTGTGTCTATCTGCATGCTTCATTAGCTCATCTGTTTGAGAAGGTCTTGAAGAGAAAGGAGAAAATAAATGAAAACTTTCAGTAGTCAGTCATTTTAGTTAGTTTGTGTTTCATTTCTGGAGCTCTGTCCGTTGCTCCAAAGTGTGGGGGATGCGATGTGGTAGTCAGCAGTAGAAGGTCCTCATACTGTAACTGCTTGGTAAGGACAGAGCTTTTACATCTTCCAGCTTTCTTCCACCCCACTCTCCCCCCCCCCCCCCTCCTTGCACCCGGTCTGGGGAAGGGTCCTGACCAGAAACGCCACCTATTCACTCCAGGACTTAGTGTCTTTTTTTATAAACCAGCATCTGCAGTTCCTTGTTTCCACACTTCTAGTATTCTACTGACTTACTGCAGCAGATTGACCCCTTACAGCAATGATTTCCCCATTATATTGAGAACAACTATCATTGTATAACCGGTGATAATGAATGAATGAATGAAAACTTTATTGTCATTCAGATATACACCTAGACACAATGGGTCAGGCAGCATCTCTGGAGAAAAAGGATGGGTGACGTTTCTGGTCGGGATTCTTCTTCAGACCTGACCTACTGAGTTAACCAGCACTTTGTGTTTATCTTTGGTATAAACCAGCATCTGCAGTTCTTTGTTTCTACTGTGTAACTGGTGTTGCTTTCGTATGTGGATCCATTTTGAGTTGAAGCCACTGAATTGACCTTTACTGTATGAGAGGTTGTGCCAAACTTGCATGATACTATTTTAACTAGTTTGTTACATTGAGCATAAGGAAACAGAGGCTAGCTGATGTACAGCTCTTAAGTTTAAGACTAGTAAGATAGTCAACTTTTTTGACCTTCCCAGCCATCTTCTTGGAATGCTACCAGTATTGTTGATGACCTCAACAAGCTCTCGGCATGCCTGGCATCTAAAGACTTTTATAACCTTCCTTCCATGGGAGCAAAATTGCCAACCCTCCACCACTCTAGTTCCTTCACCAGAAGTGTGATGGTTTTCAAAATAGGATGCACTTAGTCAATATCTCTTCATTTAGAAACATAGAAACAAAGAAAATACTGTAGGTGCAAGGGTAGGCCATTTGGCCCTTCGAGCCAGCACCGCCATTCAATATGATCATGGCTGATCATCCGAAATCAGTACCCCGTTCCTGCTTTCTCCCCATATCCCATGAATCCGTTCAGCCTCCATGCCCTTATTTCTGAAAAAACCTTTGGTAACATTTCCCTCCTCATTTGAAATTCCCTTTAAAACTGCTCGCATTGCCCAAGCTTATTTGCTACCTGTCCCAATGTGGTTATTTCTGAGCAATGAAGGAACAGCGTTTGCAAGTTACCTCCTGGTATAGTGTCCCACTGAGATTTCTCTCAGATTTGTCCGCTAATGTTTCCTCCATCATAAGTTCTGAACCAGTGCACCTGCTCCCTGTAGGAAGGTTTGAGTGGGATTAAATGACATGGAAGCTGTCAAACACTTAGAGTGAGGTTTCTCACTGACCTGCAGGATTCAACCAGATGGCAAAAAAACAGGAAAAATAAATTACATTTAAATATTTGTAGAGGAAATAAAATAAAGATAGGGACATACATACACTTGGAATTAAGGAAGGTAGACATAAAGAGAGGAAAAAACAGTAAAATAAAAGAAGTCAGGAACACAGAAGGGTCCAGCTGACCCTTTCAGCCACATGGTCATGGCTGATCAATATCTCAAACCCACCATTTGGAGTATTGCATGCAGTTCTGATCATTCCATTACAGGAAGGATGTTGAGACTTTGCAGAGGGTGCAGAGGAGGTTTACAGGCAGAGGAGGTTTACACACCTCTACAGGCAGGCCAAGTACAAACTGAGAAGAGGAGTCAGATCTGCCAAGGAAAGGTACTCTGAGAAGTTGAGGAGCAATTTCTCAGCTAGTGACTCTTCTTCAGTTTGGAAGGGCTTGCAAGAAATTACCAGCTACAAGAGGAAAGCCCCCCGCTCTTTGGACAATCGTCAGCTGACCAACGATCTGAATGAGTTTTACTGCAGGTTTGAAAATCAGAAACGTAACCCTGGTACCCCCTCCCCCCCCAACAAACACAGCCAGACCCCAGTCTGCAAAGAATGGACCCTGCACCCTCTCCTTCTCATTCACCACTTCATACCTACTTAAGGCAAGACTCCAGTATGAAAAGACTGGATCATTTCCCACCCCAGGGCCGGCCTTAGGGGGTGCGGGGCCCAATTGGGAACAATTTTGGTGAACCCCAGATTCCCAGCCAAGGTCTGTCAGCCCAGTTATTTAGTATATATTATGAAATTGTACACTAGGTGCTATGGATTATACACTGTCTGAATCTCTCCTGCTCCCGTTTGACTGTCAGTACATCCACTAGCTTCCAACCGTAGCTGCTAATTATGTGATTGGATACAATGCCCTTGGAGACAGCGGCTCATTGGACGGGAGGAGACCTATTTGTTGATTGGATGGGAATTTTAAGGCAAGCTGGTTGGTGATTGGATGCAACCCCCTTAGAGACAGCGATTGATTGGCTGCCAAATAAAATTGTCAAATAGGAAATCAAAAATCGCTGGTCGGTCCAAACTCAGTGGACTATCTGGTTGTATCTCCAAACTAAACAGTATAACATGCAGGTGCATTCATTTAAAATTAAATTCAGTGATTATTTAACATGATTTCTCACTGTAAAGCCAATATCTGACCAATTTCTGTTTAACACGTTTGGTCTGCCGTGAGTATTTTTCTCTCCCAAAACAGTTCATATCTAGCAAACCGATCAACGAACCAGACAGCAGTTGGACGCAGTCATAGAAACATAGAAATTAAGTGCAGGAGTAGGCCATTCGGCCCTTCGAGCCTGCACCGCCATTCAATATGATCATGGCTGATCATCCAACTCAGTATCCTGTACCTGCCTTCTCTCCATACCCCCTGATCCCTTTAGCCACAAGGGCCACATCTAACTCCCTCTTAAATATAGCCAATGAACTGGCCTCAACTACCTTCTGTGGCAGAGAATTCCAGAGATTCACCACTCTCTGTGTAAAAAATGTTTTTCTCATCTCAGTCCTAAAAGATTTCCCCTTTATCCTTAAACTGTGACCCCTTGTTCTGGACTTCCCCAACATCGGGAACAATTTTTCTGCATCAAGCCTGTCCAACCCCTTAAGAATCTTGTGCGTTTCTATAAGATCCCCCCTCAATCTCCTAAATTTTAGCAAGTACAAGCCGAGTCTATCCAGTCTTTCTTCATATGAAAGTCCTGACATCCCAGGAATCAGTCTGGTGAACCTTCTCTGTACTCCCTCTATGGCAAGAATGTCTTTCCTCAGATTAGGAGCCCAAAACTGTACGCGATACTCCAGGTGTGGTCTCACCAAGACCCTGTACAACTGCAGTAGAACCTCCCTGCTCCTATACTCAAATCCTTCTGCTATGAATGCTAACATACCATTCGCTTTCTTCACGGCCTGCTGCACCTGCGTGCCTACTTTTAATGACTGGTGTACCATGACACCCAGGTCTCGTTGCATCTCCCCTTTTCCTAATCGGCCACCATTCAGATAACAGTCTACTTTCCTGTTTTTGCCACCAAAGTGGATAACCTCACATTTATCCACATTATACTGCATCTGCCATGCATTTGCCCACTCACCCAGCCTATCCGTCACCTTGTAGCCTCCTAGTTTAGAAGGGTTTAAACGGTTTAGAGATGTTTAGAGGGCTTCAGATGGGTTCAGGTGTGTTTAGAGGGGCTACAGGGGGTTTAGAGGGGGGTTAGAGGTGTACAGAGTGTCCCAGAGGGGTTTAGAGATGTTATAAGCCCCCCCGTGAGAAATTGTTTTTCTCTGAAATTGAAGATAGACATAAAGCTGGAGTAACTCAGCAGGACAGGCAGCGCAGCGACTCTGGAGAGAAGACCCTTCTTCAGACTGAATTGAACTCTCGTCGGTGAGAGTACTTGTGATTGTCTGCAGAAGGGTCTCGACCAGAAACGCAACCCTCTCCCCAGAGCCGCTGCCCGTCCCGCTGAGCCGCCTTCAACTTCAGAGCCAAACAAAAAACACAGAGTGCTGGAGAAACTCAGCGGTCAAGGCGGCTGCCTCACCCGCTGGGTTTCTCCAGCATTTTTGTTAACCGCTAAACGTCAATGATTCCGGGAATGCTGAGGCAACAGGGTGAGAGAGCTAGAGAGAGACGAGATGGGGAGCGGGAAAGAGAGCGCGAGAGAGAGGGAGGGAGGGAGGGAGAGTGCAAAACACAGAGAGACACAACGTGGGTCGGTAGGTGAGTGACTAACCTGTACACCAGGAAGAAGCCCCTTCTCACAGTCCGGGGGCCCTCACTCATGATGGTGAGTTTAAAGAAATTCTCAATGTGTCATCGATCTACATTCCTCAGTAAATGTAATTGTGTTTTAAACAAGTATTATTGACGCCGCATGAATTTTAATCAAAGGAACACGGCGTCATTAATACTCATTCAAAACACAATAACATTTACTGAGAAATGTGGATGGATGCAGATTGATGACTTTGTATAACAACTTGTTAACTACTTCATGTTAAGAAGTGCTAACAGTACGAGTTAACAAATCGTTTGTGTCTGATGGCCGTGCAGCGGTTGTTATACATGTTCATTTAAAAAAAAAACCGGATGGCGAATTAAAAAAATAATCTTTATTTAACAGAGAATTCGTATTTCCGTACGAAAAACAGAACATTAGTGCGAGGCCCCCATTAGGCGCGGGCCCCAATTGGGAGCAATCGGTCAAATCGGCTTAAGGCCGGCCCTGTCCCACCCCATCCAACACTTCACACCCACTCACAGCCTGACCTCAGTCTATAAAGATTGGGCCCTTCTACACCCACCCCCCTCCAATCACCACTTCAACCCAATTACCCACACCCTCCTTGCTGAACAACATCACTTCATCAACAATACAAATAGAGGAGGTGAAGAGGCTTATCAGAAGATAGAAAAGCCGGAAATCTCCAGGACCTGACAATGTTTCCCCCTCTACTATCAAGCTCTGTGCCAAACAACTGGCACGGTCTATACAGACATTTTTAACCAGTCCCTGCAAACATGTACTGTCCATGCCTGCTTCAAAGTCTCCAATATTGTCCCTGTACCTAAAAAGGCAAGGATTACTTATCTAAATGACTACAGGCCTGTTGCATTGACCTCTGTAATCATGAAGACACTTGAACGGTTTGTGCTGGCCAAGCTAAAAAATATCACAATTAGAAGACAGTTTGCATATTGGGCCAATAGATCTGTGGATGATGCAACCTGCACTTCATCCTACAGCACCTAGACTGCCAGGGGACCTATGCAAGGATCCTGTTTGTTGATTTTAGCTCTGCATTCAACACTATTGTGCCAGAGCTACTACACTCCAAGCTTTCCGAGTTGACTGTGCCTGATCCCCTCTGTCAGTGGATCACCAGCTTCCTGACAGACAGGAAGCAGCATGTGAGGCTGGGAAAGCACATCTCGGACCCGCAAATGCTCAGCACAGGAGCACCGCAAGGCTGCGTACTCTCTACTCTCCTCTACTCTCTCTACACCAACGACTGCACCTCCACAGACACGTCTGTCAAGCTTCTCAAGTTTGTGGACAACACAACCCTGATTGGACTAATCCAGGATGGGGAGGGATCTGCCTATATACAGGAATTGTCACAGCTGGCATCCTGGTGCCATCACAACAACCTACAGCTCAATGCTCTTAAGACAGTGGAATTGATTGTAGACTTTAGGAGAGCTCCCCCTCCCCTCACCCCACTCACCATCAACAACACCACAGTCACATCTGTGGAGTCTTTTAAGTTCCTGGGAACCATAATCTCCAAGCACCTTAAGTGGGGGGCTACCATCGACTCCACAGTCAAAAAGGCACAACAGAGGATGTACTTCCTACGGCAGCTGAGGAAGCACAATCTGCCACAGGCAATGATGGTCCAATTCTACACAGCCATCGTAGAGTCTGTTCTCACCTTCTCCATCATGGTCTGGTTTGGCTCAGCCACCAAGCACGACACCTGGAGGCTGCAGCGAATCGTCCGATCAGCTGAGAAGGTTATTGGCTGCAACCTTCCCTCCATTGATGAACTGTACACTGCAAGGGCCAGGAAGCGAGCGAGCAAGATCATCTCTGACCCCTCTCACCCTGGCCACAAACTCTTTGAATCACTTCCCTCTGGAAGGCGACTCCGGACTGTCAAAGCTGCCACAGCCAGACATAAAAACAATTTTTATCCACGAGTAGTTGCTCTACTCAACAGCCAAAAATGTGTAGCCTCCCTTTGATCTGGTATTTTGTTGGTTTACATGCTTGATCAATGGTGTTTTATCATTTATGTTTTATTATTATTAATGTTTAGTGTTTTCTGAATCATTCGTAACTGTCACTGTATGTCATGTTGTTACGTGGGCGGAGCACCAAGGCAAATTCCTTGTATGTGAATACTTGGCCAATAAACTTACTTACTTACTTACTTACTGTGACATTCTGGCAGGCAGGTTTGCTGGGGCTACACGTGTGGGTTTAAACTAAATAGTGGGGGGGAGGGATTGACAAATTGGGATTATAAAGACGGAATTGAAGGGGAAGTGACTACAGGAAAAATTACAAAAGATTCTCGAATTAATGGGAAGGAAAGTTCGAGAAGGGATAAAAGAGTAAGGTCAGAGCCAATTGTGAGTGGTGCGACGGAGGGGCGTGAATACGGAAGTCAAAGTGTTGTATATGAATGCGCGAAGTATAAGAAATAAAGTGGACGAGCTTGAGGCTCAGTTAGAAATTGGCAAGTATGATGTTGTGGGAATTACATTACAATACAATACAATACAATTTATTGTCATTTGAGCCTCAGTGAGGCTCAAACGAAATTCTGTATCCACAGCCATACAAACAAAGACAATTTCCTAGACATACACACAATTTAATTCACACAAACATCAGGCAAAGTCTTTTCTCTCCCCTGTTCTCCATGTCTCTCCCGATGTCCAAGCCCCAGGCGGGCGATGATAAGTCCCACGGCCATTTTAGGCCGTGCCGGGCGATTTACGGCCCCGCTCCCGGTCTAAAAGTCACAAAGTTGGAGCCCCCGGCAGGCGCTGGAATGTCCCACGGTCATGAAGCCGCGCCGGGCGATGTATGTCCCCGCTCCAGGTCGTTCCAACCCCGCGACACGGGCTGGAGAAGTCGCGTTGCGGGAGCGCCGGGAAGCGGTCTCTCTCTCCCCCCAGACCCGCGAGCTCCCGATGTCCCGGTCCACCGGACCTGCGGCTGCGTTGCTGGAGCCTCCGAGCCCCAGGAGTCGAGTCGCAGCAACGAGTCACCACCGCTCCCCACGTTCCGAGGCCGGCCAGCGTGATGGTGGTGAGTAGTCCGCAGCTCCGCAGTCTCCCGAGCCCCCGGGTCGTTCAGGTTGGAGGCCGCTCCACGGTGCTAGGCCACAACGACAACGGAGACCCGACAGGGAAAAGGTCAGGTCTCCCGGGCAGGGAAGAGATTTTAAACGGTTTCCCCCCCCCCCCCCCCCCCCCCCCCCCCCCCACATATACACATTTAAAACTAGTATTAAAAAAAACACCAACACTACATTTAACTAGACAAAAAATAAAAAAAGACAGACAGGCTGTAGGGGCCGCTGCAACGGGTGAGTCGCGCCGCCAATACAGAGACATGGCTGCAAGAGGGCCAGGGCTGGGAACTGAATATTCAAGGGTATACCTCCTATCGAAAAGACAGACAGGTGGGCAGAGGGGGTGGGGTTGCTCTGTTGGTGAGGAATGAAATGCAGTCCCTTGCAAGGGGTGACATTGAAACAGGAGATGTGGAGTCAGTATGGATAGAACTAAGGAAATTGGAAGGGTAAAAAGACCCTAATGGGACATCTACAGGCCCCCAAACAGTAGCCTGGACATAGGGTGCAAGTTGAATCAGGAGTTAAAATTGGCATGTAGCAAAAGTAATGCTATGGATGTTATGGGAGATTTCAACATGCAGGTAGAATTAGAATTAGAATTAGAATTTCCTTTATTGTCATTCAGACCTTACGGTCTGAACGAAATTTCGTGCCTGCAGTCATACATACAATAATACAATAATAAACAACAATAAACACAAATTAACATCCACCACAGTGAGTCCTCCAAGCACCTCCTCACTGTGGTGGAGGCAAAAATCTTAGGGCTGCAGTCTCTTCCCTCCACTTCTCCCTCTGCGCTGAGGCGATACCCCACCGGGTGATGGTACAAACAGTCCCGCGGCTCACCGAACCCCGCAAACGGGCCGGCTCAAACACCGCGGCCCGGGGTGGTCGAAGCTGCCGCCCTCCAGTCCAGCGGACGCAGCCGCTGGCTCGCGGCTGAACCCCGGACTCAGGTCACCGCTGCCAGAACACGGTCCCAGCCACAGGAGCACCGTTCTTGCCCCGAGCCGGATCGCCCTCACGTGAGTGCCATTCCACCCTCGAGCTGGGCCGCCCCGACGGGAGCGCCATTCCACCCTCGAGCTGGGCCGCCCCGACGGGAGCGCCATTCCACCCTCGAGCTGGGCCGCCCCGACGGGAGCGCCACAGCCCCTCACGGGAGAGTCTCAGCCCCGCACCAGGCCGCCCTCACGGGAGCATCACAGCCCCTCACGTGAGCGCCGTTCCAGCCCCGAGCCGGACCGCCCTCACGGGAGGGAGCCCAGGGCAAGTCCTGACTGGCTCTGCCTCCAGAGTCTCGAGGTCGCCAGCTCCACCATTAGGCCTCAGCGCAGACGGAGGCAGAGAAGGGGGATACGACAAAAAAGTCGCATTCCCCCGAAGGGAGAGACAGCAAGCCCTGTTTCAAGCCAGGGCAGCGCCACCACATCACGTAGACTGGGAAAATCAGGCTGGTACTGGACCCCAAGAAAGAGACTTTGTAGAGTGCCTTCGTGATGGATTCTTAGAGTAGCTTGTATTGGAGCCTACCAGGGAGAAGAAATTCTGGATTTAGTGTTATGTAATGAACCAGATTTGATAAAGGGCCTCGAGGTTAATGAGCCATTAGGAAGTAGTGACCATAACATGGTCAGGTTTAATCAACAATTGTAGAGGGGGAAGGGTAGATTGGAGGTGTCAGTGTTACAGTTGAATAAAGGGGACTATGGGGCCATGAGGGAGGAGCTGGTCAAAGTTTTTTTTTATTTTTATTTTTTATTTTATTTTTATTAGAAGTACAGTAAATTACAATAATACACATCAGATATATCTTATTACATTTGTTGTACCACTTGGTTTTTCGACCTTTAAAAAAGATAGAAATAAAAGAAGTGAGGAAAGTGAGCAAGAATCGTGAAGGTGCAGGAAAGTGTTGGGAAAAGAAAGCCCCGTAGGGAGGAAGTTAGAGAAGGAAGTAAAGAAAGGAAATAAGACCCTAGAAAGAAAAGAAAAAAAAATAAAAACAATCGCTCTATTGTAACACAAAACTCGCAAAAAAGGATATACCAACCGTGTTTTAAAAAATATATATATTTTATACCCCCCGTTACCAGATCCTGGTACCATTTATATTTTAAATTACTATTGCACCTTATGCTTGTAATAGTTCCATAAATGCAGACCACGTCTTTTGGAAGTGGTCTGCTTTGCCTGCTAGGAGGAGTCTCATCTCTTCCAAGTGTAGTGTTTCGAACATGTTTGAAATCCACATTTTTATTGTTGGTATTGGAGCATTTTTCCAAAATTTGAGTATAAGCTTTTTTCCCATTATTAGCCCGTAATTAAGTAAGTTCTTTTGAAACACGTTTAATTTGGGGTTACCTTCTGATATTCCAAAAATGATCCATTCTGCTTTTGGTACAAGTTTTATTTTAAATGATTTTGTGAAGATTTCAAATATTTCGTTCCAAAATTTTTGGATTTTTATACAAAAAACAAAAGAGTGCGCTATGGTAGCTTCTTGTGACTGACATTTATCACAAATGGGTGAGACATTGGGGAAAAGTTTATTTATTTTAGTTTTTGAATAATATAGTCTATGTAATGTTTTATATTGAATTAGAGTATGTCGTACGTTGATCGAGCATTTATGCACATATAGTAAATGTTTATCCCAGCTCTCTTTTGAAATTTTTATAGCTAGTTCTTGTTTCAAGTCTCTTCTAATACCATCAGTTGTAGGTATTTCTATATTTAAAATAATGTTGTATAAGTATGATATTAGATTTGCTGATTCAGTCTTTGTCTTCATGGCTTCATCCAATAAGTCTGGGGACATGTTATGATAGTCTTTTGTGTATTTTTTCAGATAGTCACGGATTTGAAGATATTTAAAATATTGATTATTTTTCAAATTATATTTCAGTTGTAATTGTTGAAATGATAATAATTTTCCTAATTCATACAAGTCTCCGAGCGTTTTGATTCCCATTCTTTCCCATTGTGTAAATGATTTATCTATAATTGAAGGTTTAAACGACGGGTTATTGACTATTGGCATTAAAAGAGATAGATTTCTTAATTTTAGATTCTGTTTTATTTGTTTCCAAGTTCTAATTGTATTATGTATCATTGGATTTTTATTATAATTTTTGTTATTCAGATTCATTGGTGAGAGGAGAGTCGCTCCTGTATTACACGGAGAGCAGTCCTCTCTCTCCATTACAATCCAGTCCACCTGCTGGGCAGAATTGTCCAGCAGGTGAATCATATTTTTAATATTTACTGCCCAATTATAGTACATAAAATTAAGGAGCGCTAGACCACCCATCTCTTTTGGTTTACTAAGGTGTGCTCTTTGTATTCTGTGGGATTTATAATCCCATATAAAATTTGTAATGTCTGAGTCTAGTTTTTTGAAAAACTTTTTTGGAAGATATATTGGAATTGATTGAAATAAATATAGGATTTGTGGTAAAAAGATAATTTTTATAGCATTTATTCTACCTATTAAAGACATCGGGAGCGTTTTCCAGAATTTTATTAGATTATTTAGTTTCTTAAGTAAGGGGCTATAATTGGCGTTAAACATAGCGTGATAGTTTCTAGTGATTTCAATTCCTAAATATTTAAATTTTTCTGTGGCTATTTTAAAGGGGAATTTCAAGAGATGTGTTGAGTCTTTCGGTTTTATCGACATAATTTCACTTTTGTTCCAGTTTATTCTGTATCCTGAGAAAGATCCAAAGTCCTCAATTAGATTTAATATGTTTGGTATACTGATTTGGGGTTTTGTGATATACAGTAATACATCGTCTGCATATAAGGATATTTTGTTATTTGAATATTTTGTATTATAACCGTAAATATCCGGGTGTGTTCTAATTTTTTCAGCTAAAGGTTCAATTACCAGAGCGAATAACAGCGGTGATAATGAACATCCTTGTCTATTGCCCCTTGTTAATTGGAATTTCGTAGATAGTATATTATTAGTTAATATTCTAGCCGTGGGTTTGTTATATAATAATTTTATCCATGCGATGAAGTTCTCTCCCATTTGAAATTTTTGCAATACTTTAATCATATAATCCCATCCTACTTGATCAAACGCTTTTTCTGCGTCCAATGAAATGATAGCTAACTCTTGTTCTTGAGGTTTGTGAGAGTGCATTATGTTAAGCAGACGTCTCAGGTTATTAAATGAATGTCTCTTAGGTATAAATCCCGTTTGATCCTCATTTATTAATTTACTAACATATTGACAGTCTTCTAGCTACTGTTTTCGCTAATATTTTTTGGTCCGTATTTAACAAAGCAATAGCTCTATATGAGCCTGGTTCTTCTATATCTTTATCTTTTTTAAGTATTAATGTGATCGTTGATTCTGCTAGTGTTTCAGGTAAGATTTGTTCTTTAAAAGCATATGTATACATTTTCTGTAGATGTGGTGTAACTATGTCGTAAAAACATATATAAAATTCATTACTGAATCCGTCTGGTCCTGGTGTTTTTCCATTCTTAAATGAGTTTATTGTGTCTTCTATTTCCTTAGATGTAATTTGTGCTCCCAGTTCCTCTTGTTCCTTCTGTCAAAGTTGACTGGAAAGATACACTAGCAGGGATGACAGTGGAACAAAAATGGCAGGTATTTCTAGGAATAATACAGAAGGTGCAGGATCAGTTCATTCCTAGGAGGAAGAAATATTCCAAGGGGAGTAAGGTGCGACCATGGCTGACAAGGGACGTAAGGGAAGATAACTAAAAAGACTATACGGGAAGAAAAGATGAGGTACGAAGGTAAGCTAGCCAAGAATATAAAGCAGGATAGTAAAAGCTTCTTTAGGTATGTGAAGAGAAAAAAATTAGTTAAGACCAAAGTTGGACCCTTGAAGACTGAAAAAGGTGAATTTATTATGGGGAACAATGAAATGGCTGATGAGTTGAACAGGTACTTTGGATCCATCTTCACAAAGGAGGACACAAACAATCTTCCTGATATAGTAGTGGCCAGAGGATCTGGGGTGACGGAGGAACTGACGGAAATCCACATTAGGCAGGAAATGGTGTTGGGGTAGACTGATGGGACTGAAGGCTGATAAATCCCCAGGGCCTGATGGTCTGCATCCCAGGGTACTTAAGGAAGTGGCTCTAGAAATCGTGGATGCATTTGTGATAATTTTCTAATGTTCTATAGGCTCAGGATCAGTTCCTGTGGATTGGAGGATAGCTAATGTTATCCCACTTTTTTAAAAAGGCGGGAGAGAGAAAACAGGGAATTATAGACCAGTTAGCCCGACATCGGTGGTGGGGAAGATGCTGGAGTCAATTATAAAAGATGAGATAGCCGCACATTTGGATAGCAGTAACAGGGTCGGTCCGAGTCAGCACGGATTTACGAAAGGGAAATCATGCTTGACTAATCTTCTGGAATTTTTTGAAGATGTAACTAGGAAAATGGACAAGGGAGAGCCAGTGGATGTAGTGTGCTGGGACTTTCAGAAAGCATTTGATAAGGTCCCACATAGGAGATGTGGTTCTGGACTCCCCCAACATCGGGAACATGTTTCCTGCCTCTAGCGTGTCCAAACCTTTAATAATCTTATATGTTTCAATAAGATCTCCTCTCATCCTTCTAAACTCCAGAGTGTACAAGCCCAGCCGCTCCATTCTCTCAGCATGTGACAGTCTCGCCATTTCTCAGGGTCGGTATACTTGGCAGCATAACCAGGTATTGAAGTGCATAGCTGCAGCAATTGGGAATGAGAGAGCACAAGTGAATTCTGTCGGCATCAGGACTGAGAGAGTAGCTATTCATTTTGTCCATGAGGGAGAGAAAGGAAGAGGAGCAAAGTTTTCAGACAGGTATGAGTTAGACCAGTTAAGGGGAGCCAATGATTGGGAGATGTGGATAGATATGGGAGAAAAGCTTGTTGTTCTGCAGGAAATAATTAGTACTAGTTTAAGGCCTGGTAAAGTGTTATGGTCAGTTAGTCAGCGGATAGTGGATTTTATAGAACTGACAGTGCCTTGGGAGAACCTAGCGGATGAGGCTTATGAAAAGAAAAAGCTTAGATATTTAGATTTGGCAGCAGACGTTGAGCAGTGAGGATGGACAGCAACAGTACATCCGGTAGAGGTGGATTGTAGAGGTTTCACTGCAAGATCGACCACGTCGCTATTTGGAGAGCTAGGAATATGTGGACAGAGTTAGCATCAGGCTGTAAAGGAGATGTCAGAGGCAGCAGAGCAAGGCAGTAGGTGAATTTGGTGGAGAAGAAATAGTGTCAGTTGGGGGCAAAGTAAATGTATAACATGTGTATTTCTTTGTAAGTGTAGTCTATGTAAGTGTATCCCGGTTTTATGCAAGCTTGATATTTGTTGCGTTACGAGTTTAATGATGGGTTAGGATAAGTGGAAGATGCGAGTGTTTAGCATTTGTTAGAGTGAATTAATCATCTGTAGTTTCCTTTATTTAGATACTTGTTCGCATAGGTGGTGAGGGCAGGTATTGAGGGGGGGGTGGTTCTGGGACGCCAGAACTAACTGTTGAGCCTTCCCGAGGCATCATGGACCTAACTCAATGAAACTCCAGTGAAGGGAGGTGCCCACTTAATAACCCCAATGATATACTTGCATCTACACGATCAGTTTTTTTTAAATGTGCTTGTTAACACGCAAGTTGCTGGTTGTTGTATATGGAGTTAGTTATTGTCAGCATAAGTTGGTATAATCAGTTTAAATAGTACTTTGGCTTTGGGCTTGGTTTGCTTAGTTGTGCGTTTTTCCTGGTGTTATAGCACATTGTGTTTTAATTGTAATGTAAACTGCACTGTTCTATGTTGTATGTTCGACGTTCTATGTATCACCCTTTGCTTCTAATTTCTTAATACCTTTCATTGAAATCAATCCACAAATCTAATTAAAATGAACAATTTGAACAATCTCCGAGGTATTGCACTGGTAACAGGAAAGTCATGTTGCTTGTTTTATCATAATTATATAAGACTTTCAGTCGGCAAATACTTAAAGGTTTTAATTGACAAATACTTTCAAATGTGCACTGAAAACATCAGCTACTTGTGTGTTTGTGTCTACTCTGGTTGAAAGAATGTGACTAGCCTAGGCAGGAATGACTCAAAAACATGAATGGGTTCAGCAATTCCAATATTGTATGGAACATTCAGCCCACGTTGCTTCAGTTTAATTGATACTTAATCATCCATACAGCAATGTACAATGGCTTCATTGTATGCTCATTGTGTATGATAATAGTGCCCTACTAACTGGCAGCCTAGTTTTTATTGCTCACATGAAAACTCCCATCCTGGGTGCCCATTGTTTGGTGACCCAAGGCATGAAATAGTAATCAAAACAGAGCATTCTGTGCTGTTTCACCAATCTTTTGAAACTAATCTTAGATGTTGCTGGCACCGCAAATGTCCACAAAGTCTCTGGTTAGCACTATTTCAATTGAGAAAATGAATTTTACTTGAGGAAGTAATCAGCTAATCTTAACTTCTTCAACAAAATAAATCCTTTAAGATTTTAATCAGGTCTGTTGTGCAATGATTGAAGGCAGTCAATGGGCTGGATCTTCTAATGTGAGACTGTGGAACAGTCACAGATTGTAGCCATGATCTGTGTCCTTGGCCATGTTCGACACATCCATTAACCTCCCCTGATAGTTTGGAAATTACGTTGGCAAACTCCACACCAGGGGAGATCATAGGACCGATATATTGATGCGGTTAAAATGAAAGCTACGTCCCCATGTCTGATTTACATTCTAAAATCCAACTAAAAAGATATATGGGCATTATTGTATCCTCAGATTCTTCAAGAACAGAGTTTATTATAAATGGTTGAGATCTTGGAAACATAAGACTAAAACAGCATGAAATAAGTCAAAATGACTGATGAATAAAGAACAGGTGCACTCAGCATGAATGGGAAAATGGGAATTTATGCAACATCTGCAGGAAACATTATCCAGGAAATTTAGTTTGCTAAACCTCACATTGGTGGTGGGGAAGCTATCTGAGCGGATTCTTCGGGATAAGGGTTACTCACATTTGGAAGAGACTGGGTTGATTAGGGATAGTCGGCATGGCTCCGTCCATGACAGGTCATAATTTACGAACGATTGAGGCTTTTGAGGAGGTGACGAAGGTGATCGGTGAGGAAAGGGCAATTAATGTTTTGTTAAAAGATACAGTTTGTGGGTATTTGATAATGGCATGGCAGATGATCCAGAAGAATAAGATGCATGGGATCCAAGGTGGCTTGGTTGTTTGGATTCAGAACTGACTTCTTCATAGAGGACAGAGTGTTGTGGTGGAAGGATGTAATACTGGCTGGAGATCAGTATTCACAGGGATTTGTGCTGGGAGTTTAAGAAGGAACTGCAGGTGCTGGTATTTCTGTTGAGTTGTGATGCATATAATTGACTTGGGCATAAATGTAGATGGGCTGGTTATAGCAATGTTACTAAATTTTGAGATTTTAAAAATCAAGTCTGCAATTTATCCCATCAGATAAAGCATAAAAAGAAGTTTAATTTGACACCTAATTCACTTTCAGATCTTCAGTATTAAAAAAGTTATGGCCATTTTCATACTCGGAAATTAGTATATTGTTGCTAATTAGAATCTTATTGCTTTTCCATTGACTTAACACAAAAGCTGTGATCGAGGACAGCCAAAAGGCCATAACTTTCTTAAAAATTAAGAGAACTGAAAGAAATTTTCAGTTATTATAGATTGAAGCATTCTGAAACAAATATGAAACAATCTTACTTGGATAACCTGAAATTAAAGCATATAATTAGTTAGTTACCTAATTGTAGCTAATTACAAAATTCAATTACTGGATCTAAACATCTATCCATTTCTTAAGAAAAGATTAACATTTTTAAATAGCCTAAGTGTCCAAATAACATTCACACAAGAATTCACACTATAACATGATTTTTAAATCTCATTGTTATGAATTTATAGGCCAAATGGAAGGAATTTAATGTTTAATTCCCATAAATTAATGGCCATCGATTGGAACGTTGCGGTTTGCGGTGAATTTGAACCCCATATCGGCAGGAAAAACACTGCCAGTTCGTATATTTACATAATCATATTTTCGCCAATGAAATTTTGATTAAAGTCATCCTAAGAAGCAAGTTTATATGTAAAATAAATGACTTACCTTATGTTTTATCCCCTACCTGAGATCCGTCCCGTTGGCGGCGTTGACAGCGTTAGAAGTCGCTTTTTTATTTAACTCCAGCGATTAAATTGTCCCGCAAGTCGGAACAATTTTTCAGCATCAGTTAGCAGCCCGAGAAAATATATCTCGGACAGGCAGGAGAAAATGGCATTTTAATCCCGCCACCCCCCCCCCCCCTCCATCCCCCCCCCCCCTCAAAGGCGCCACAGTCGCGCACACGGTCAGTGGCAGAACTGCGGTGCCGCTGAAGGTAAGTATTGTAACATACCTACTGGTTAGCAAGTTTGCGGTCCACACCAAAATTGGTAAACATGAGGACAAAGAGGAAGGCTGTCAAAGTATATAGTGGGATATCGATCAGCTACAGAAATATTTTTAGTTTCAGTTTAGATTATTGTCATGTGTACTGAGTAACAGTGAAAAGCTTTATGTTGTGTGCTAACCAGTCAGCAAAAATACTATACATGATTATAATTGACCCATCCGCAGTGTGTAGAAACATGATAAAGAGAATAAAGTTTGGTGCAAGATAAAGTCCAGTAAAGTCCAATTAAAGATAATCCCAGGATCTCCAATGAGGTAGATAGTAATTCAGGACCACTCTCTAGCTATTGTTAGGATGATTCACTTGCCTGATTTCCAGCATTTACACCTCTCTCCTGATGGGAGAGGGAAGAAGTGGGAATGACCAGGAATCAATAGACTCGTCGCTGATTAATTTGATGGCCTTGCCAAGGTAGTGTGAAATATAGATGGAGTCAATGGAAGGGAAGTTGGTTTGTGTGATGGTTTAGGTTGCGTCCACAAGTCTCCGTGATTTCTTGCAGTCTTGGATGGAGCATTCCCAAAACATGCTGACGCATCCCCAAAACATGCTTTCCATGGTGCTTCTTCATAAGTTGGTAAGAGTTGTTGGGTACATGCTGAACATCCAAGCCTTCTAAGGAAGGTATTAGTTCTAAGATATTTATGTTTTAGGCACCATCTTGTACCCTTCCAGTCTGAATTTGTTTTAAATGTTAGTCTTAACTTGGCCATAAAGACCTGTCGTCCTCACAGCGGCACTGGGTCAGTGTTGCAGGGTTGGGCCTGGAAAGGTGATATGTCGATGTTCTCCACCACTGCTCTGCCATGGAAATAAAGGTTCTTCCAATACTTGACTAGGTTAATGATGAAGGTCCACTTTCCTCTCCACCACCACCCCTCAATTCCACACCCCATGGATTTTCTTCAATATGCCTGAATAAAAATAAAGCAAAGATTCCCTGTAATACTTCTCATGAGCAGAATCCAACACAGATGGAAAGCAGAGACAAAATGCTGGAGTAACTCAGCTGGACAGGCAGCGTCTCTGGAGAGGGGGAAAGAAGTGCTCCAGTGGTGCTTCTGTCCCACTGAGTTACTCCACCCCCAGAGGTGCTAGCTGTCCCGCTGAGTTTTTCCAGCATTTTGTGTTTATCTTAGGTTTAAACCAGCATCTGCAGTTCCTTCCTGCACAGATGGTAAGCAAATAGTTAACGCCTAAGTTCATGCGAAAGGGAAAATCAGAAGTTTTTAAAACATCAAAATGAGACAATAAAATATAATCCCCAGAAAAAACTTGTGATAGAGGCACTCGTATTAATTGAAATATTATATTTCCATTACCTTCTGCAGCTGTACGTAATTTAATCCTCCTCATACAGTGCATAAATACATTCGGAAATATACAATGGATTTGTTGCATGCAGTAGTAAAAAATGTATGAACTCTAGCATGGAAGAGACATTTTAAAATCTCAAGCATTAGATCAGGTTAGCCAATTAATATATTGTAAATAGGATGTAACTCATCCATAGTTGAGATGCAGCACTATTCACATTACTCTTATTTTGCAGTTCTTAGTTGATACCTTGTACACTACGGCTCTACAAGTGCTCGTCTAGGTACCTTGTAAATGTGGTGACGGTTTCTGTCCCCAATACCCTTTCAGACAGTAACTCTTAGTCCCCTTAGATGAAAATTGTTCTTTATCAATTCCCCTCTAATACCTCATTGAATTATTTTTTACCTACATCCCCTTGTTATCAACCATGCTTTCCAAGCCGCTCTGAATTTGCTACAACCCCCCTTCAATTTCTTTCTTCTAAAGAAACAAGCTCTGCCTGGCTAGTCTCTCCTCATAACTGAAATTCTCCAACTTTTGTCTAAATTTCTTCTGATCCCTCTTTGGCACTATCACATTCTCGCTGTGGTTTGGCAAATTAAATTGCACATGCTCAGGCCTAACTATTTTATACAGTTTGGCACAACCCTGCGATTGTACTCATTGTATTAACTGATGAAGGCAAGAATCCTGCTTGTCTTCTTGACCATCATAGCTATTTCATTACATTCAGGAATTTGACGCCAACTTTAAGATCATTTCACTTCTTAGTGTCCTTTTATTCACTGTAAATTCCTTCACCTCTGGTGGTGAATCTGTGGAATTCTTTGTCACAGAAGGCTGTGGAGGCAAAGTCGGTGGATATATTTAAGGCAGAGTTAGATATGTAGATTCTTGATTAGTACGGGTGTCAGGGGTAATGTGGAGAAGTCAGGAGAATGGGGTTAGGAGAGATAGATCAGCCATGATTGAATGGCGGAGTAGACGATGGGCCGAATGGCCTAATTCTGCTCCTCGTTTTTCTTCTCCACCATCCTCCCCACCATCTAAGGGATTTACAGGAGTTGCTGCCTCAGAAAGACAGCCAGCATCATCAGAGACCCACACCACACTGGATACACACCCATTTCACTCCTGTCATCGGGAAGAACATTTAGGAGCCTGAAAACTGTAACATGCAAGTTCAGGAACAACTTCTTCCCTTCAGTCATCAGGATATTAAACACTACAACCTCCAAATAAGCTCTGAACTTCATATACTTGGGGGCATTGGTTTTGTCTTTTTACACTATTATTGTTTGTTTGTTTTTATGTATGTATGTGTGTATTTATGTATATATACACACATAACTTTTTTTTCTCGTTTATTATGTTGTTAACAGAGTTTACATTTTATTTACGTAGTCTGTTGTGCTGCTGCAGGTAAGAATTGCATTGCTCTATCTGGGACATATGACAATAAAACACTCCTGATTCATTGCTTTATAGTTCCTCAGATTTATTTCGCTTTGCCATTTTTGTGTCTATTTTAACAATCTGTTGATTTCTTTCTGCAGTCCCGAACCTAATTCTTCATTATCAATCTCACTGCTGACCCGATACCGGTCACAAACTTCTCAAGTCAAGTTGAATATATTGTCAAATGCACAAGTGCAGTATTGTATGCGTACAATGAAAATCTTGCTGGTAGCATAATCACAGGCACCTAGACAAAGGCAACACACAAGAAAGTGAATTTTTAAAGGTGCAACCAAAAAGGTTGATGAGGGCAGAGCTGTAGACTTTGTATATATGGATTTCAGTACGCATTTGATTAGGTTCCACATGGTACGCTGCTCTGGAAGACTAGATTGCCTGGGATCCAAGGGGAGATAGCCAACTGGATAGAAATTTGGCTTCAAGGAAGGAAGCATGGTGGAAGGTTATTTATCAGACTGGAGGCCTGTGATTTGTGGTGTGCCTCAGGATTTGGTGCTGGACCCATTGCTGTTTATCATCTATTTCAATGATATGGATGAGAAGGTACAAGGCATGAAAAGTAAGTTTGAAGATGCCACTAAAGTCGGTGGTATTGTAGATAGTGAAGATGGTTTGCAAAAAATTGCAGCAGAACCTTGATTGGTTGGGCAGGTGGGCTGAGGAATTGTTGATGGAGTTTAATACAGAGAGTGTAAGGTGTGGCATTTTGGGAAGTCTAACCAGGGCAGGACCTTCACAGTGAATAGCAGGGCTCCAGGGAGTGTTGTAGAGCAGAGGGATCAAGGAGTGCAGATACCTAGTTCCTTGAAAGTAGCCTCACATGTAGATGGGGTGGTCAAGATGGCTATTGGCACATTGGCGTTCATTAGTCAGAAGACTGAGTATAGAAGTTGGGAGGTCATGTTACAGTTGTACACAGAGTTGGCAAGAGCACATTTAGAGTATTGTGTTTAGTTTTGGTCACCCCGTTACGGGAAAGATGTCGTTAAGCTGGAAAGGGTGCAGAGAAGATTTACAAGGATATTGCCAGGACTCGAGGACCAGAGCTGTAAGGAGATGTTGAGCTAGGACTTTATTCTTGGAGTGCAGGACGATGAGGGATGATCTTATAGAGTTGTATAAGATCATGAGAGGAATAGATAAGGTAAATGCACAGTCCTTTACCCAGAGTAAAGAACTCTGAGAACATAGGATATATGTTTAAGGTTAGGGGGAAAGATTTAATAGGAACCTGAGGGGCAACTTTTTACAACGGGTGGTAGGTAAATGGAACAAGCAACCAGAGAAGGAAGTTGAAGCAGGCACTATAAAAAGTTTAAAAAACATTTGGTCATGTACATGGATAGAATAAGTTTATAATGGATATGGGTCAAACGCACACAGGTGAGTCTAATGTGGATGGGGCATATTAGTTGGCACGGGCAAGTTGGGCCGAAGGGACTTCTTTCACTCTGTATAACTATGACTCTATGAAAATAAATTACTCATAATAATGTTCCATACTTTTAAGTAAAAACTAGACTAAGTGGGCCCTGTCACATGGGAGGCCTGGTCCCCTAATGTAATATTCCACCACTCACCCGTTCTCCCAATGCAACCCGTTCCCCCAACGCAATATTCCACCACTCACCCATGGCCCCCAACTGCGCAGGCGTGGCTCTTTTCCCCTCATCCCCCAGCAATCCCTCCCCTTCCACTTCACCCTCGCTCTTTTTTCCCCTCCACTCCCCTATCCCTCTCCCACCTTTCCCTCCCTCTCCTTTCCCCAACCTCAGTCATTCCCTCCCTCCCTCCATAGCTAATCTCCCCTCCCTACCCCCCTCCTATCCCACCATCCCCCACCTCCCCTACTCCTCACCTCCCCCTAACGCCCCCCCACTATCCCTCCTCACCTCATTCACTGCCCTACTCTGCCTCTATTCCCCCTCATCCCCCACTCTCCCTCCTCGCCTCCCCCACTTTCCCCTCCTCTCCCTCCATACCCCCTCCTCTCCCTCAATCCACCCACTCTTCCTCCTCACATCCCAGCTCCTTTCCCTCCTTGCCTGCCCGGAGCAGCAACGCCGCTGCCCTCAGAGCCAGGCTCAGCGCCCAGGCCCCGGATCATCGACATGACCTCTCCCCGCCCCCAGAGCCGGCCGCTGCCACCCCTGCAGTTGCAGCCCCAGCCTCGGCGCCAAGGCGGCAGATCCCCGTGGTCGGCGCAGCCTCTCCCCCGAAGCTAGCAGCCACCATCCGCAGATGCAGCCTCAGCGCCAAGGTGGCAGATCCCCGCGGGCCCGGGGAGGCAGAAATTAAGATGGAAATAATCTTACCCATGTCGCCGTTGTGAAAAAAAGATGGTGATCTGAATTTTGGAAAGGCCCCAACTGCGCAAGCGCGGCTGAGGACCCATTGCGACACCAGTAAATACGCACATGGGAACTCTCCCCCAACTGCACATACGTGGATGGGGGTGCTGTTTTGTTAGTTTTTTTTTAAACGTTAATAACTTTTAAAATCTATATAATATTAAAACTCTGTGGCTGCTGGCTGGCTGTGTTTCTGCCTGACTTGTGGGTGCCAGCCTTTGATTCGTTGCTACGCCAACACCAGACCCACAAACGCCCAGGTTTTTTCCATTTCGGTAGAGATTTCACTTTTCATTCCAAGTATCCACTCCTCATTAAATTTCGTCGTGTTTATGTACACATTTTTAATAAAATCCTTCTCCCCCCCCACTCACTCATTTTGTCGCCTCCTGCTGGCCAGCGACCATAATGGCTGCTGGCGCCTGCCTCTCTCCTCAAAGACGCCATTTAAAAACAGCCGCACTGCTGAGTGCTCGAATCTTCAGTTGGAGGACCACGTCTCCCGTGGGGGCTACGGGTAGGCTGCGTTGTGGGAGCAGACCCAACGGGTCTGCACTTGGTCTAGTATACCATAAATCTGAACAAAACTTGTTTAATTTACAGTACAGGACAATGGTAAGTAAGGTGGGCCAAATATTGTAGCACTATCGTGTACCGTTTTTGCACAAATAGAGGTACAATGCAAACCTGCAGATAACAAGATGAGAGTTTTAGTTATATACTAGACTGAGTGGGACCCGTTGGCTCCCAAATTCATACAGGAGGGCTGGTCCCCCAACACAATATTCCAGCTCTCCACCAATTCCAATATTGGTGGCCAGTGGGAGGGGGGGGGAGACACTTTCTGGAGCGCTAGTATGGGTATTGTGGGCTGAAGGGACTGGTTTCCAGAGGGCTAGTATGGACATTGTGGGCCAAATGGATTCTTGGGGTGACAGCTCAGTCACTCAAGCCTGATGTGCTGCCAGCTCACTCGCGGCTGGTGGGCTAACAGTTGACTCGCGGCTATTCCTTGAAATTCCATTTCAAGCAGGGTGCAAGGCCACAATTTCAAATGCAGTTTCCTACCATTTCAAGCAGGTGCAAGGCCACCAAATTCAAGTGCAGTTTCTTACCATTTCAAGCAGGGTGCAAGGCCACTAAATTCAAGTGCAGTTTCATACCATTTCAAGCAGGGTGCAAGGCCACCAAATTCAGGTGCAGTTTCCTACCACTTCAAGCAGGGTGCAAGGCCACCGAATTCAAGTGCGGTTTCATACCACTTCAAGCAGGGTGCAGGGCCACCAAACTCAAGTGCAGTTTCCTACCACTTTAAGCAGGGTGCAGGGTCACCAAACTCAAGTGCAGTTTCATGCCATTTCAAGCAGGGTGCAAGGCCACCAAATGCTAGTGCAGTTTCATACCACTTCAAGCAGGGTGCAAGACAACCAAATTGAAGTGCAGTTTCATACCATTTCAAGCAGAGGGCAAGGCCACCAAATTAAAATACAGTTTCATACCATTTCATGCAGGGTGCATGGCCACCACATTCAAATGCATTTTCATACCATTTCAAGCAGGGTGAAACCACCATAAAACCCACACAAAACACCACATAAACACCACACTCACAGTTCAGTAGACATTCAGTGTGTTCAGTTGATTTGCAGCTCAGACAGAGTCCTGACCTCTCCCTCCCCATCTTGCAGAGACTGCCACACCCACACTTCCGGGTTTTATAATCCCTCCCCTTCCCACCAGAAGGGGCGTGGCCTGCATGGCGTGATTGACAGGAGAGAGATTATCAACATTTTTTTAAAAACACTAATAACATTTTAATTTTCACTGATGGAAGAATCCTCTGCACCTGATGAGCGTAGGGGGACTGATTAAGATGGCCAAAAATCACAGCGGTAAGTGGTAGCACTTTATCTAAAATCAAGGTACAGTACAAACAGGAAGTTGTCAAGTTTAGACCAACAACCATTTGCAGTGCAGCATTTCAAAGCAACCACCACATTTGCAGTGCAGCATTTCAAAGCAACCACCAACAACAACCATTTGCAGTGCAGTATTTCAAAGCAACCACCACCAACAACAATTTGCAGTGCAGCATTTCAAAGCAACCACCAACAACAACCATTTGCAGTGCAGTATTTCAAAGCAACCACCACCAACAACAATTTGCAGTGCAGCATTTCAAAGCAACCACCACCAACAACCATTTGCAGTGCAGCATTTCAAAGCAATGACCACCAACAACCATTTGCAGTGCAGCATTTCAAAGCAACCACCACCAACAACCATTTGCAGTGCAGCATTTCAAAACAACCATCACAAACAACATTTTGCATTGCAGCATTTCAAAGCAACCACCACCAACAACCATTTGCAGTGCAGCATTTCAAAGTAACCACCACCAACAACCATTTGCAGTGCAGCATTTCAAAGCAACCACATTTTCATTTTCAAACCACATTAAGGGCACTCACAGTTGAGTAGACATGTGTTCAGTGTTATTCACAGCTCAGAGAGAAGTGACCCTCTCGCTTCCTCCATCTTGCAGAGACTGAGTGAGGCATAACACTTCCGGGTTTTATAGTCCGCCGTCCCACCAGCAGGGGCAGCAGAGAAAATGTCAACATTTTTTAACCATTTATAATTCTTTTATTTTTAATCGATGGGAAAAATCCTCTTGTCCTGCGCAGCGGAGGGGGACTCTGAGTAAGATGGCCAAAAAGTAAGGTGGCAGTGTTTTTTCTAAAATCATGAAACAGAAAAACAGGAAGTGGTCAAGATTTGACTTTTAGTAATATAGATATAGAAGACCACTAAAATATATCACAATAACCTTAGATATTAGTAGTGAACCTGGCAGAACCTTGTTCCACATAACCTTCCAGTCACTAAGGCTTCACAATTTCTGTTACCATTTGCTTCCTCTCGCTGAATTGATGTGTTTGTTTTCTTTGTGCCTGCAGCTGATGGATGGTTGTTCACCTGCAAGTGTGTCCTCTTAGTTTTATTCTTTGCCCCGATACCATTCTGGTGAATCTGCACCTTAACCTCCTCCAATGTACCTCTCCCAGATACAATGGCCAGATCTGATCATGTGCAGTTCAATCTGAGCTTGCACAACTGCAGCAGAGTCTCCAGTTGCCCATGATGAGGGATTATGCATCTTTGCCTTGTAACGGCAGGCTGGCAATTGCAGCATTGCAGCAGTCAATGGTAGCTGGCTCTGTAGGTTGGTGAGACCATTGCAAGAGAGCCAGCGGTAGGAATTAAGATGATGAAATTCTGAGACAAATCAGCACTGTCAGTTGCCACAAAAGCCTGGAACACTCTCGGACGAGACAGACATGGCTACTGTGTTGTGCAGCGATCCAGTTGGGTTTCTGCCCACTTGCATCCTTCATGCAGAACACAATCTGTTCCTAGGTGACAGCAAGCAGGACTCTGACTGGAGTAGCCTAAGTTATTACAATCAGAGAAAAACAGGTACTTTGCCTGTGTTGTGCATACGACTGTATGAAGTAGAAACCTGCTCCATCAGCTGCTGTAATCTGGAAGTGCCTTTTGCAGTCAGCTCTGAAGTGCAAATCATAATGGAAACAAAATGTCCTCAAGTCATAGAGTCATACAGCACGATAAGATACCAAACTTGTCCATGCTGACTAGGATACCTCATCTAAGCTAGTCCCATCTGCTTACATTTGGCTCATATCCCTCTAAACATTTCCTATCCACGTACCTGGCCAAGTGTCTTTTAAATGCTGTTATAGTATCTACCTCAACTAAAGGGCCTGTCCCACTTAGTGTCCTTGGCAACCAAATTACGCGACCTCTTCATCGCGTTGAGGCACACGGGCATCGTATGACCGCGCGGGGCCGGTCCCACTGAGAAGTGCGGAGGGGTATGTAGTTGTGCGCAGCATCGCACGGGGCTCTGAAATTTTTGTAGTGAACAAAATTTTCGTGCGCCAACGGCCTGTCGCGGAACTGACGGCCAAAGTGGGACAGGCTCAAGACCCTGGCGCAATGCAATGTCTCACCTTCAACAGCAGCAGAAGCAGGCAAACGATCGCCGAACTCGGCCTGGGGCTCACGGCCGTTGCGGATCTGCCCCCACTTCCACTCCCAGAGCGGAGCCAAGAATATTGAAGATAGACACAAAATGCTGGAGTAACTCAGCAGGACCGGCAGCATCTCTGGAGAGAAGCAATGAATGACGTTTCGGGTCAAGACCCTTCTTTCAGACTGAAGAGTCACGACACGAAACATCATCCATTGCTTCTCTCCAGAGATGCTGCCGGTCCCGCTGATTTACTCCTGCATTTTGTGTCTATCTTCAAATGAAGTCACGCGCTCCAGCCGGCTGTGCGGGCGAATGAAGTTGCGCGGGACCTTCGCGGGACCGTCACGCTTCAATGCGCCCATGAGGTCACGTAATTAGCGTGCCAAGGACACGTAAGTGGGACAGGCCCTTAACTCCTCTGGCAGCTCATTCCATATACCCACCACCCTCCGCATCAAAAATGCACACTCATATTTACATAAGTGTTCTTGTTTATGTCTGCAGTGATTGTTTGAGTTGATAGCAGCTTAATAAGATTCTCAAAATGACAGAATCCATTCACATGCACAAACATGCAGACATACATACACCAATTTGCATGCTTTCAAATATGTAAATATGCGCGTGCTTATATGTTTGTTGAAATCAGCAGTGAATGCTGCAGCTGGTTGCAACATAATAAGTACACAAAATATCAAATTACTTACCTGGACGAATATTAACAGGTTATGGAATGTCTTCCAACATTGCTCCCAGCAGAGGGATTAATTCTGGGTGGAGTTTTCAGATATTATAAAATCACAGAGAAATTATATAATACAGCCGGAAACAATCCCTTTGTCCCAATTTGTCCCTCTGATCAAGATGCCCCATCTAGAATAGTCCCATTTCCACTCATTTGGCCCATATCCCTCGAAGCCTTTCATATCCATGTGTCTGAACAAATGTATTTTAAAAGTTTTAATTGCATCTGCCTCAATTAGAGTAAAAGATGTAAAAGAATATGTGATTCTGTTTGTAGTTTGTTTGGTTGTTTGTTTGTTTGTCTTTTTGCACAAAGTCCGCGAGCATTGCCACTTTTCATTTCACTGCACATCTCGTATGCGTATGTGACGAATAAACTTGACTTGACCTTCTATTAGTTTAGCTTAGAAATCCAGTGCAGAAACAGGCCCTTCAGCCCACCATGTCCGCACCGACAAGGGATCCCCACACATTAACACTATCCTACACACTCTAGGGACAATTTTACATTTATACCAAGCCAATCAACTTACAAACCTGTACATCTTTGGAGTGTGAGAGGGAACCAAAGATCTCGGGAAAAAAACCACGCGGTCACAGGCAGAATGTACAAACTCCCTACAGATAGCACCTGTAGCCAGGATCGAATCAGAGTCTCTGGCACAGTAAGCACCGTAAGACAGCAACTCTACCGCTGTGCCACCGTGCTGCCCCACCTCCTCTGGCAGTTTGTTCCATATACCCATCATCCTATATGTGAAAAAAACCCTCATGTTCCTATTAAATCATCCCCCTCTTACCTAAAGCCTATGCCATTTAGTTCATGATTATGCTACACTAGGCAAAAGTGTGCATTGCCCCTATCCATTCATACACCTCAATAAATAATCTGAATATACTTATAACATCTCTGGATTCTTCTTAATATTATTTGTCAGACCCATTTCATGCCCCCTTTTTGCTTTCTTGATTTCCTTCTTAGGTATTCTCCTCATTCCCCGGTTCTCCTCGATGGATACACTTGATCCCCTAACCCTGACCCATGCCTCCTTTCCCTGATCAGAGTCTCCCATTTCTCTTATCCAGGTGTTATTACTCCTTCCTGCCCTGCCCTTCACTCTAATATGAATATGCATCTTGAACTTTCGCTGTCATACTTTTGAAAGCATCCCACTTTCCAGATGAACCTTTGCCAGCAAATAACCTACTCCAGTCAACTTTTTAAAGTTCCTATCTAATGCCATCTAAGTTGGCCTTGCCCGCATTTAGAACTTTAACTTGAAAACTAGCCCTGTCGTTATCTATAACTACTCTGAAGTTGATAGTACTGTTGTTGCTGGTCCCAGGATGCCCACTCACTGGCAGTTCAGTCACTTGCCTTGTCCAATTCACTACAAGATGGTCAAATGACTCCCAGAGGACTGTGGCTTGCACGGCCGATCTCAAGACCTGGAGTGGTGGATCACGGCTTCAGAGGGAGCCCGCCGAGGCATTCCCCTGCTCGTTGGATCCGGCGGACCGCCGTCCTGGAAGGGAGAGCCCACCAAGCCAGCCCCTGCTCTTCCCCCGAAGACCAGAGACCAGAGCAGGAAGCCGGTGATGAGCGAGGAAGGGACGTGACCAGCGATGAGCGAGGCCGGTAGGAGAGGAGTGGGAACTGGGGTCTGGCCTACTGCACCCACGTGATCGGCTGCGGGAAGCTGCCCCAGGGAACAAAGGTGGATGGGCAAGGAGAGGGACGTGGTGCCCAAGGAAGGAGATGGCTGGAGGCCCACAGCAGCCTGAGACCTGCCTGGAACAGGCACCGCTCGTAAGAACTGGAGCGTGAACTTTGAAAATGGTGCCAAAACATGGCATGCGGGCTCAGCAGACTGTGGCTGTACACTTGCTAATCGAGAATCGGCGGCATGGCAATGCTGCACTGCACTGTTTGTAAGAAAAATAATTTCACTGTGTTAGCACTTCGCACATGTGACAATGAAAGCACCATTGAAAAGCCCCATTGAGCTTTGCCCTCTCCCTTGTTGGAGCCTCTATATATTACCTACATATCACCTCTGCTTCTTGTCAGATCTGTGTGTTCTCCCACTGGGACCTCCAGATTTTCTTTCAAACTGTTTGTGCAACACCCAAGGTAAGGCTCGCATGCAATAAACAGCAGACTAGAAATTGCTGAAAACAGGAACAGCTGGTAAACAATGCATATCATTGGCAATGACTAAATCTCCCAGCAACCAGGATGGGAAGAGATGCCGTGTGAATTGTAAATTGCCACGTTGCTGGATGTATCAGCATTCACACTAGAAAGCCATTCTGCCATCTCAACCACAGCTTATGGAAGTTGCTACAATTGCATATTTATTGCTGGCTAAACTTGGCATGGAAAGTTAAGGATAGTCGTCTAGTTTAGTTTGTTTAGTTTAGTTCACTTTAGTTTATTATTGTCACGTGTACCAAGATACAGTGAATAGCTTGTTTGTATATGATCCAGTCAAAGAAAATAATATATATGAATACAATGAAGAACTGACTCACTGTTTGTAACGTATATGGAACTCAGGCGAGTTAATGTTTATGGAGGAATAGGCAACAAAAATGAAAATAGGTCGTTAAATTCAGGTTAAAATGAAGAGAATGTGTGTGAAAATGTATGAATTCTGAAGTTAGTGCGGAACAAGCTTATCTTTTAAAGTAAATGAAAGTTTGAATTTTATGATACCAATACAAATTTGATTTGGAAACAGCAGAATAGATGCTTGTAAATAAGTAAGTAAGTAAGTAAGTAAGTAAGTAAGGTACACAAAATTGCTGGAGGAACTCAGCGGGTGCAGCAGCATCTATGGAGCGAAGGAAATAGGCGACGTTTCGGGCCGAAACCCTTCTTCAGACTCAAGTAAGTAAGTAAGTAAGTTTATTGGCCATGTATTCACATACAAGGAATTTGCCTTGGTGCTCCGACCACAAGTAACAACATGACATACAGTGACAGTTATGAATGACTCAGAAAACACTAAACATTAATAACAATAAAACATTAATGATAAAACACCATTGATCAAGCATGTGAACCAACAAAATACCAGATCAAAGGAGGCTACAGATTTTTGGCTGTTGAGTAGAGCAACTACACGTGGATAAAAGCTGTTTTTATGTCTGGCTGTGGCAGCTTTGACAGTCCGGAGTCGCCTTCCAGAGGGAAGTGATTCAAAGGGTTTGTGGCCAGGGTGAGAGGGGTCAGAGATTACCTTGCTAGCACGAAAATAGTCTTGAGTATTGGAGTCAGCTTTTTCGTATCTCTTGGCATTTTGTTCCCACAACCTCCATTGATCCAGTGTAAGTACATCCAGTGTCGGATGCTCTATCATGATGCCTTAACATCCACAAGGGTCTCTTGAAAACGTTTGTGTATCCTGGAGGGTTTCATGAAACAGTTTGCAGATAGTTCAACCAGAGAATGGGCAATACTAACCTTTATATTAACATGCCTGGCCAAGTGATTGCAATTCAAGTGGGAGAGAGTTCTGGGAACAGTGATTACGACTCCGTAAGTTTTAAGAATGAATGGAGACGGGTTTAGGTTTATTATTGTTACATGTATACAGTAACAATAAGTAGCATGATTTGTTTTACATGCCATCCAATCAAATCAGATAACACTATACTTAAACACAATCAGGCCAATTTTAGGTCCAATAGGTGGAGCAAAGACAAAGATACAAAGTGCAGAATACAGTTCTCTGCATTGTAGCGCATCTGTTCCAGAGACAGTCCAACGTCCGCAAAGGGATAAAGGTGAATTGGACAGTACCCTGGTTTATGGAAGGGCCATTCAGGAGCTTGATAACAGAGGGGAAGAAGCAGGAAAGTGGTGGAGAGGTTTACTGTGACCGGACGTCTGTGGCCAGTGGTGTTCCATAGAATACATATAAATGAACTGGGCAAAAATGTAGATGGGTTGGTCAGTAACTTTGCAAATGACATGAAAATTGCTGGAATTGTAGATAGTAGGGGTTACAGTCAAGCACAGGACAGGATATAGATCGGTTAGAAATGTTGACAAAGAAATGGAAGTTTAACCGGATTAGTGGGCGGTATTGCACTTTGGGCGGTCAAATGTAAGAGGAAAGTATAAAGTAAATGATATCACCTTTAGGAACATTGATGTACAGAGGGATCTTGGGGTGCAAGTCCACAGCTCCCTGAAAGTGGCAGCACAAGTAGATGGGATGGGAAAGAAGGTGTACAACACATTTGCCATTACCGGTCAGGCATTAAATATAAAGGTTAACAAGTTATGCTTTAGTTTAACTTAGGTTAAGCCATTTTTTGAGTATTTTGTGCAGTTCTGGTTACCACCCTGCAAAAAAACATGGAGGCTAGGGAGAGTGTTGAAGAGGTTCACCACTATATTGCCTTGATTGTAGCGCGTTAGCTGTAACAAGAGGTTGGATAGACTTGGATTACTTTCTTTGGAGCATCGGAGGCTGAGGGGATGGCCTAATAGATTTAAATTGTATATAAAAAACTATCAGCGGCATAGATAGGGTAGACAGTCGGAGATTCCTTTCTCAGGATGGAAATGGCAAATACTAGAGGACATAGTTTTAAGGTGACAGGGAAGAGATTAAAGAAGATTTGTGAGGCAAGATTTTTACAGTGGTGGATGCTTGGAATGCAGCCAGGGGTGGTGGTGGAAGTGCTGACGACAGCAGCATTTAAGAGGTACAATAATTTGACATGCACAAGAACAGGCAGAGAATGGAGGGATATGAATCATGGGCAGGCAGATGGAATTAGTTTAATTTGGCATCATGTTCAGCACAAACATTGTACTGTTCTTGTTCTTTGTTTTATGTTCTTAATGATAACAATCCAAAGGTTAATTTCTCCCATTCTGATTTATTTTCCTGCAAAATTCCAGTATTATTATGTTTTTGAAAAGGCCTTTACATAACAAACTCAGTGCAAATCCTTTCTTGCATTTTTTCATGCATGGTCATCAGTTCCAGTTAACTTGTTTTCAACATTCTGAGAACCATTTTCAACATGTTATGGTGTAACATGACATTCAGCCCTTCAAAGCTTTGATCTAACCTAAGTACGTAGAGGTCTGAATAATTCACTTGCAAAATGTATAGATAGATTCGGCTTGTACACGCTAGAATTTAGAAGATTGAGGGGGGATCTTATAGAAACTAACAACATTCTTAAGGGGTTGGACAGGCTAGATGCAGGAAGATTATTCCCGATGTTGGGGAAGTCCAGAACAAGGGGTCACAGTTTAAGGATAAGAGGGAAGTCTTTTAGGACCGAGATGAGAAAATCATTTTTTACACAGAGTGGTGAATCTGTGGAATTCTCTGCCACAGAAGGTAGTTGAGGCCAGTTCATTGGCTAGATTTAAGAGGGAGTTAGATGTGGCCCTTGTGGCTAATGGGATCAGGGGGTATGGAGAGAAGGCAGGTATGGGATATTGATTTGGATGATCAGCCATGATTATATTGAATGGCAGTGCAGGCTCGAAGGGCCGAATGGCCTACTCCTGCACCTATTTTCTATGTTTCTATGTTTCTATGTATCTTTTCCTTGGGTATGTAAGGTGTGTGAGCAGAAATCATTGAAATGTTTACAGAACCAAAGCGTGTTATGGCATTAATGATCAGTGTTACATTGTGTTTTCCTTTAGTTTTAATGTTTATTCCAATTAGCTTTTAAATTAGACAAACAGTCCTTTTATATGTTATCCTCATCTCAGTTACAACATTGACTAAGACTAATAATAATTTGACTAAAAATGAAAATAACTATTTTGCACACAAATTTGAATAACTTCATATATTAAAGATAGAGTGATGTTATGACAAATGTTTCGACACCATAACTCAGCAGACAGCGAGGTAATCAAACTATACAGCAGGATGTGGATCAACTACGGGAATGGGATGGAGAAAAACAGCGGATGGAAAATCCAAGCAAGAATCAGATGTTGCTCTTTGGGAGGATAAATGTAAGGGGAATGTATGTATATGGTTGATGCAAGATCCATAACAGCATTAATGTGTAGAGGGATCTTGGGTTCCAAGTCCATAGCTCCCTTAAAGTGGCAACACAATAGATAGAGTGGTAAAGAAGGCATAAGGTACCCTTACACGGAGAGCGGTGAGTGCTTGGAACATGCTGCCAGAGATGAAGGTGGAGATGTTGATTCTGGATCTAGTACCAACTCCCTAGTCTGGTTCAGTAAACCACTGAGTCCAACACTGCAGTCCAAACCCTTCTTTATTTGTACACAACACCGCGGGGCCGACCTCGGATCCCCTCACTTGAGCCCTCAGCAGCCTCGCGTAAACAGAACAGTAGGAAAGACAACTGACACGTCCCAACAGAACGATCGCCCTTATATACCCCTTTACAGTGGTGGGAAAACTAACGGGGCATAAGTGCAGGGGGAGGTAACCCATACAAACCAATCACGGCACCTATTCAGTACACAGAAACAAAGCAAAGACATATTCGGTGAGGTAACCCCTCTGCACCAATCACAGATGGCAGCAGGAAGATACGGAAACAAAGTAGAAACATCAAACTCCCCTAACCACTCACAAACACGGAACAAGCGTCAGTGGATTGAAACATAACAGAAACTTCTTTAGGAACCCAGACTGAGTGGCGACAGGTGGGGCACATGGGCAGAAGCTTCCTAGAGCTTCTTCCGAGGTCTAGACTTACTGGCAACAGCAAGGTCACCTTGCATTGTTTTGTCACTAACAATGAAGCCCAGTCTTTAACAGACCCCTGCCATTTCCCAAAGTACCCAAATCCCTGCATATTCACAGAGACAGATACAATAGTGGTGTTTCAGAGGCTTGTAGATAGGTTCATGGATGTGCAGGGGATGGAGGGATATGGATCATGTGAAGGCAGATGAGATGAGTTTATTTTAGTGTTTGGTGCATTGGGTGCTGCAGGAACTTTTCCTGTGCTGCACTGTTCTATAAACTATACAAGCTCACTAGGAGTGGTTCCTTGAATGTGTAGGTAATATTAGGCATTTCTGAAATCAACTCTGATCAGATAAAATATTAATTTAATCCACATGTTGTTTCCCATACATTTTCTCAGTCACAGTGCCTTCTATACTGTATTCCACAGCAGCCATGTTTCATACCTGTCATTTTTACTTTATTTTTCTGATTTTTTTACCCTTCGCCCGACTTTCAAGAGTTGACTGATTTGCTGAAGGAACAGTTTCGTATCCCACCAGTTATGCTGGCGAAATGGGTATCTCTCAGAAAAATGATCTATTGTAAAAAGCATGGGCGGTAATCCTGGGGGAGGGGAGATGGGGGGGGGGGCCATGTTTTCAGAGGTGGGGGACAATTCTACCCCTCCATGTTATCTCTTCCCTGCGTCTTCTACCGCGGTCAGGCAGTCAAACTGCTGCGTCATGGCAATTGAGGCTCTCGATGTTGAAGCCCCCGCCGGGCGATGGTAGATCCCACGGCCGATTTTAAGCCACGCCGGGCGATTAAAGGCCCCACGAATGAGCCGATCCAAGCCCCACAATTCGGGGCAGGAGAAGCTGCTATTGTTGCTGGAGCCCCTGATCTGCAGGCTCCCGATGTTACCGTCCACAGGGCCCGCGGCCGAAGCCTCCAGTCGAGTCGCAGCCGCAACGCAACCACAGCCTCTGAAGTCAGCCAGCTCCGTGATGGTAAGTCCACAGGCTCTGCGACCGGAGCCCTCAAGATCGATTCCAGTTGGAGGCCGCCAGCTCCTCGATGTTAGGCCTTTGCGCAAACACATATCTATTTTAATTTACACCACTTTTGGCCTTCTTTCACTGTCTCTCAAGTCTTCCCCAGGCCCCAGGATCGTTATAGTTAGATGCGTGTTAGAAGTGTGTGTGTGTGTGTGTGTGTGTGTGTGTGTGTGTGTGTGTGTGTGTGTGTGTGTGTGTGTGTGTGTGTGTGTGTGTGTGTGTGTGTGTGTGTGTGTGTGTGTGGAGATTAAATTGTTGTCATGCACACTTGTCATCGGGCTATCAGGAAATTGTGTCCACCCCCCATGTCCAGTGATTTCCGTCCATGTATTCTCTTTTCCCTTTCCAAGTATTATATTTAGTTTGTAATCATTGCTGTGTATGGTGCAGTCATTGTTGTTGTCTCCTATTTCCCATCCTGATATATTTGTTGCAATGCTGAGCAATATCTTCCTATGAGTTATTGGAGGGGGTATTGGAACCATTGTTATACCCAGCCATGGGGAAGTTATCCTTTGACTGTAGAGTGATCTATCCAGCTTGCCAGTATCCAACTATGATGCAGTTCGCATTAAAACATGAAACATAGTACAGCCAGGAACAGCCCCTTTGGTCTACAATGTCTGTGCCAAATATAATGTCAAGATGCATCAAGTTGGGAAAAGGGGAAGTACAACAGGATCTGGGGGTCCTTGTTCATCAGTCTATGAAAGTAAGCATGCAGGTACAGCAGGCAGTGAAGAAAGCGAATGGCATGTTGGCCTTTATAAGAGGAGTCGAATATAGGAGCAAAGAGGTCCTTCTTCAGTTGTACAGAGCCCCAGTGAGACCACACCTGGAGCATTGTGTGTAGTTTTGGCCCCCTAATTTGAGGAAGGACATTCTTGCTATTGAGGGAGTGCAGCGTAGGTTTACAAGGTTAATTCCCGGGATGGCGGGACTGTCATATGCTGAGAGAATGGAGCGGCTGCACTTTAACACCCTGGAGTTTAGAAGGATGAGAGGGGATCTCATTGAAACATATAAGATTGTTAAGGGTTTGGACACGCTAGAGGCAGGAACATGTTCCCGCTGTTGGGGGAGTCCAGAACCGGGGGCCACAGTTTAAGAATAAGGAGTAAGCTATTTAGAACGGAGACGAGGAAACACTTTTTCTCACAGAGAGTTGTGAGTCTGTGGAATTCTCTGCCTCAGAGGGCGGTGGATGCTTTCAGCAGAGAGCTAGATAGGGCTCTTATAAATAGCGGAGTCAGGGGATATGGGGAGAAGGCAGGAACGGAGTACTGATTAGGGATGATCAGCCATGATCACATTAAATGGCGGTGCTGGTTCGAAGGGCCGAATGGCCTACTCCTGTACCTATTGTCTATTGTCTATTGTCTATAAACTAATCTCTCTGCCTGCAACATGTTGCATATTCCTTCATTCCCTGCAAATCTAAAAAACTCTTAAATGTCACTGTCATATCTGCCTCCACCACCACTCCTGGCAGCACGTTCCAAGCACCCAGCACCCTCTGTGTAAAAAAAAACTTGCCCTGCGTATCTCCTTTAAACTTTGTCCCAAATTGGAGAATCGGATCGGTGAAATTGGAGAGTGGACCCAAAATGTCTACAAATAGAGCAGAGGGATACTGCTAGAAGAGGAAGAGACCTTATGTTCCTGTAACTATTTTATAACAGAAGCTGGTGCTGACTGCACATAACCAGGGTCACAATGATTGCAGCAGTGGGAGATAAGATGTCGTCCAACCAGAGCAAATATCAGAGAACTATCTGAGGTTTTGAGTTGGACACATTTCCTGACCTAATTATATCGGACATTTTTTTACTATTGTTAATCTGATTGACATTTTCCTCGGCAACGTATCATCCCAAATACGTGTATAATTACAGCCCAAAGGACAAAAACATGTCTTTGCAATATTAGTGCCAATTAATTTTATAGTTGGGGATGCAGGTACTTGCCTGTGTAAATTCTGCTGACATTACATGACGTGTGGGTTAAAATAACCATGGGAAAGTCTGGGTGTTGCCATGTGGAGTACCGCATACATGTTCTTAAAGAATGCCACCCACACTAGAAAAGGCAGATATCAGCCTGTCAGAAAACATCCCATTTCTTCTTAAACTATTGGTTCTCACCATCTGACGCAGATCCATTCCAGAAGTTTGAAGAAGGTCTGAAGAAGGGGATCGACCCGAAACGTCACCCGTTCCTTCTATCCAGAGATGCTGCCTGTCCCGCTGACGTGCTCCAGCATTTTGTGTCTATCTCCAAACATTTGATTCTTTGGGCCTCAGCCAGCACGACATTACTGAATTGAGTAGAGGTGCTTGGTCATCAGCATTGAAGTCCACATCCAGAGTGGGCGCTGTCCTATTTCTATGTCTTGAACGCTCAAGTGAACATCTATGCCTTGAACGCTCAAGTGCCATGAACCTGCACTGTATCGCCTGTTGAGGGGAAACACGATGATAAGCAACAATGGAGCTCCTTGGCTGCATGGCCCAGAAGCCTTGATGAGCAATGGAGAACAGAGTCAACTCTGAAGTTCTCAGCATCACTTCTTACCAACTGTCCACCATTTTTTAAATTTGAAAATATATTTTATTCATAAAAATATATATACAGGAAATACAATCAGTACATGCCTCCCTTTATATTAATTGTGTCCTCAAATCAGTACATATGTTTACAGTGCATCAGTGCCTCTCATGTTTGTCATGTATCTTACACTGGTGACGGATCGATTGTAATCATCTTTCCGCTAACTGGTTAGCACACCACAAAAAGCTTTTCACTATACGTCCGCACATGTGACAATAAACTAAACCAAACTGAACTTTCAGCAGAACACAAGTGTTTGAGAGGCAGTCACACAGGAGCCATCTCCACAGTGAGTGGGCAGCAGAATCCTTGAATGTAAACTTCCCTCACCATGCCTTTGCAGTGGCTGTGTCAAGCTTCAGTATGTCCCTCAGCATGAATTCTTGCATCCTGCATTTATTTACTGACCAGCATTCATTTACTGATCAGGTAAGGATACCTTCCCTGAGTTTCTCCATCGCCACCATTCCTGTTCACAAGATAAGGCTTTCCACTCCGTTGGTTCTGAAATGTCCTTCTTCTTCAGGAAACGCAGCTTACCTCAACCTCTACCATAGTTGAATGAGACCTCACATGCATTTCCCCATTTCCTGCTCACCTGCTCTCATGCTTCCTCTCTCTAAAGAGGACAGAGTTCTCCTGGTCCGCACCTTTCTCCCCACCGTCCTCTGCATCCACTTTCATCCCGCCAGCTCAACGAGATCTCATCACCTCCATATTTGCCTCAACCCCCCCCCCCCCCCTTCCCCCCCCCAAACACCCTTCATATCTCTCCATAGGTCCCTGATCTGAACATTCCTTCACATCTCCCCCTCCCAGTCCTGTGGCAATTCCTCATGCAACAGTCGGGAGTGAAACACATATTGCCACACCTCTTCCTTCACTGCCATCCACGGACATAAACAATCGTTCCAGAGATTCAGGTGCACCTCCTCCAACCTGTCTGTAGCATACAGTGCTTGCAATGTGGCCTCCTTTACATTGGCGAGACCAAGTGTAGACTAGACCACAGTTTTGAGGGGCACCTGCAATCGGTCCAAATGGCCGTGTTGAGCTTCCAGTCACGTGTCATTTCAACCCCCTTCTTTCCCATTCCCACAGCAACCTGTTTGCTCTCAGCCTTCTCCACTGGCATAGAGGCCAAATACAAACTGGAAGAACTGCACGTGGGCAGTCTACAATCTAATGGTATAAACATTTAATGTTTCTGTTTCAGGTACCCCACACCCCTTTCCCACCCATACCAGTCCACCCAGGCTCCCGCTTCCTTTGATCACATTTCCCTTCCCCACGTTGCCCGGACTCATCACCCCCTTTTTTCCCTTTGTCACCTTTTCTATCTCCTCCTCCAACTGGTTCTATCTTCCCGTTATCCTTCTTTTATTTGGTTCTATATATCACCCATGAGATCCTGTCTCTCACTCGTCCTCCCCCCCCCTCCATCTGTCTTCAATTTCTTTCCCACCTTTCATGTTTCTGCCTCTCACCTACCAGCACCTGCCTCAATAATTCCCCCTCCCTCTCTCCACCCATCTTACTGCCTCCCCCTCATCTGCTTTCACCTGTTATCCTCCAGCCTCTTCCTCCCTCTAACTTGATATTATTTCTCGACCATTGAGATTAAATTAACTGGTCTGCAATCACTGGTTTTATCCCGATACATTTCTGCAGAAGGGTGCACTATTTGCAATATTTGCATATTTCCAGTTGCCAGTCATCAGCTCTGAATCTATAAATGTGTGAATGGTTATGTCCAAAGCCAATGAAAGTTCCTGCAGCAACTAGGACATAGAACAGGGGTGTATCAATACAGTAGGGGATTCTTAAATAGGACCAGTTAATTACTTATATAAGATGGGCGGTCAGGAGATGTGCCAATACTGCCAGATGTGGGAATTTGTCGACACCATTGATGTAGAAGATCCCTACAGCTGCAGTAAGTGTTTGAGGCTAGAGGAACTCCAGCTCCGCATTGATGAGCTGGAGACCCAACTTCATACGCTGCGGT